>NC_135566.1:15432500-15742500 GCF_964340395.1 Glandiceps talaboti | reverse complement strand
ATTAGACATTTTACATATTAAACAGTGGTCGACATTATCCATAAGCAGTAGCAAAACTGGTTGAAATCGTGAACGCCGTTGAGGGCGCTGATTTTCAAACAAAATGTTCCAGGTGCAGCTTCAATTAGCTTACTTACTATCAGATGTATAATTGCATAGTTCATTGTTAAAACCACATTCAGGAACACCAGGTGGTGCGTAATCGGCACCAACCTTCCCACTGGGCCATCGAGGATCTTTTAGCTCGAAAAAAACCTAAAATCCAAACATATACATTAGGAAATTGTTATATTTCAGAAGACGTTCGTCTAATTCTGAACTTTAACTGGCTATTATCACCTATGCCTAGAGCAATTGTTGATCCTGACGTTTTAACGCCAAAAGATCATTTTTGATATGGGACGTTAAACGTCATGATATTCACGTTAAAAGTCACCAGAAAATGTGCACCTCTCTGATTGGACAAAAACATGTAATTCTCTCTTTATTGACTAAATAAAGACACCTTGTCCATTCTTCTCCTCTTATCTAAATTAAACACCCCTAATCTTATAATTAACATGGATCAGTTACTGCGAAGATTTGCTTTATGTCTAATCTTCTGGGAGATTATCACACCAGAAAAAAACAGTCAATCATGCACACACGAGTAGAAAGGCTCTCTTCTATACTCGTTAATGCATAAACGAGTGTGATAATCTCCCAGAAGATAAGAGATGACGCAAACTGTTAATGTAAGTGATCGCTTGCCAATTATTAGGTTAGGGGTGTTTTAGTTTAGATAAGGGGGGGAGAATGGGCAAGGTGTCTTTATTTAGTCAATAAAGAGAGAATTACATACAGCTGAAACAGAGAAAATTAGCCAGGGAAAGAAGAAAAACAGTTTTATATCATCACACAAAACTCAATGAGTCAATTGATCAATATCACACACAAAATATGTTACATTGCACCATAAAAAATGATCATTCAATCGATCAATCATTCAACAAAATAATAAATCAATCAATAAAGCAATCGCTCGATCAATCAATTATATGCTCGCTGAACCCTGTGGTGTACGCTACAACACACTATCGCACTGCAGTAGTTATGCTCGCGGTCGATCAACTAGTTTCATATTAATGAACAAAAACATTAAAGCATTTTCTGAAACGCTTAGAGAACTTACTCTAATACATTATTGTATTTCGAAATAATTATGGAAAGTTACACCGAAATCTGATGAAAATCAATGATCGTTGGAGCAGGTTGAACAGGGTCAGTCAACTACAGCAAGCCGTGCTCTTTTATTTTTCGTAATTTCCCATTGAACTCCTGGGCATAGCCATATGATAAATCATTTATCACAATCCATCGTTCGTGCAGTTTCCGTAACTTGACACTCGTCTAACGACTCGCCTAACGACTCGTGTCACGTTACGGAAACTGCACTCACGGCGATACGACGCAAGAAGAGGTGATATCGGGCCGGGTAATAACCTCATATTACTAAACGTGTACGATTTGTTCTGCAATAATCTCGAACTATCAGAAAATATAACCAGAATTTGTAACTTTTGTAGTGAATTTGGTAGTTTGACGAGTGAAATGAACTCTTTCAACTTTGCTATTATTTTTGTTCAAGAAAACTAACACCAATATAAGAAAATAATGGTATCAACTGCCAGAGTCAATCGTAGCAACCCTACCAATATATCTAGAAGATATGTAATCATAGTTACCGTGGTGGTACGTACAGTTTGACTGGCAGTGGAAGAACCTTCCGTATTGACTAACTCAGATATCTTCTCCATATAACCATTTACCTGAAGGTCAGTAACTTCAAAGTCTGGGGAACGATCACCAGTTTCATCAATATACACTTTTCCTGTCATACCTAATGAACAAATAAATCGATACTGAGAATAGTCTATATTTAAACGCTTATTGGCTGACTATGAGGACACTCAGTAAACATTTTTTTACCCCAAGGGAGGGCGCCTGTTATGTAGCAACTATTTCCATCGATAAATAGTTGTTCCAAAACAACGAGAGGTAATTTGACATCTACTAGTGCCTGAATAATGCCTAACGGCCCTGTATGCAAATTGACTATGGGTCAATAGCCCATACCACGTGATACGATCTAAGCCAATCAATGAAGGCTATATGAAAATGATGTGTTATAAAATTGTTTATTTTTGTTACACCCATTATTTCAATTGTTGTTTGTGTACGTGGCCAGCATGGCAATAGCAGTAACTTTACTTTGTATATTTTCAGTCTAGTGAAGGTGCATTTCAACTTAACCAACAAGGTGAATATAATTCGTCAATAGCAATCACTATGACATGTACTGTTACACTTCTTATGGCTCGAACTCCAAAAAATAAGTATAAATCTAGCCTCTATCACACATGTATAACGTTTACATGCATCCTCTAAACTGGATGGTCTCAATAATAGTAATTTTCTCAGGCCACTATGGGTTGAGTCATTTTGAAAGGTTTTGAACAATACTGACTGGGCTACTCCCGTGTTAACAGAACATCATCAGATAAGTTTTAAAAAGGTCCGCAGTGTGTGTGTGTGTATGTGTGTGTGTGTGTGTGTCTGTATATATATATATATATATATATATATATATATATATATATATATATATATATGTTGAGGGTAGAAGAAAATCAAGTAATCTGTTGTACATCAGCATCTCCTGACGAGTGATTTACTCACAAAACAGGCTTGTAGAGACGAAAAACCCTACTTGATTTTCTTCTACCCTCAACATATACTCCGCTCTGCGTGCAGACGTATCGAGCACTGTGCTGCGGATAAATCTTACTACTGACTTCATATATATATATATATATATATATATATATATATATATATATATATATATATATATATATATATATATATATATATATATATATATATATATATATATATATATATATATATCTGAAAAAAGGTTTGAAAACAATTTTGGTTCCGGTTACCCGACCCCACCGAGTTTTTCACGCTGACCCTAAACTTCTTTTTACGTATTCGAGAAAAAGAAATCGCGAAAATTGTGTGAAGTCTCGCAAGAAATAGTGGATGCGGAAACTGACATCAACTTAAAAAGACAATATAAAACTATTCTTCCAATCTGAAATGGCTGTATATCTGATGAGAAGAAACAAATAGCACAGATACCACATGGAAAACGTGAACTAGACACTCACATATGACCAAAAAAAAACAAAAACAAACATAAAATGAAAAATATACCTACAGGCTACCCTACCTATTCTAAAATTGAGCGTAATCGGAACCACACAATGTTTTTTGTTAGGCCTAATCATTTGTCTTCGATTTGTCACGATATACACGACCCTGGACAGGCTAATGTGTGAGAGCCATTATGTAACTAGTCAGACTAATTTAATTGTATAAGATAGATTTCAGGCATAAAACTTGACTTGATGTTTTCAAAACAACAGGGCACCACTTCCTATTAAGAGTTGTTTCAGAGATAAGGTGGTCAACAGTCATCTATGTAACATTTCCCGCCAATTTTCTCCTCCATCCTGGTTGATGTTTCTGTCTTACCTTGGTAGTATGTGTTCTTGATTCGGTTGATAACATTGACGCCATTCCTAATGTTGAAACCTGCAGCGAGGGTTGTATTGATAGCTAAGGAGTACAGTAAAACAGCATCGTGTAGAAAACCGGCGAAACGGCTTCCCTAAAAATCACACAATTAAGTGTTAACAAAATGTGTCATTTTAATATTCGCAGGTGTTAGTAATGCCAAGCACAAACCAGTCTCAGTTTCCACACACATGAATCCATGGTACATAAGAAGTAAAAGTTGTTTTTTTCATTAACCATAAACATAACGAAAGATCACAAAGTCTGGAAGAAATCATGAAGGAATGGTGTAAATCAAAATGACATGACATCATAAATTTATAAAAGGAAAGGTCCAGTTAAAATTATTTCTGCCCTTGATTACTGCTATCATCTTATAATACATCGTAATAACAACGTATAACACCTTGAAACATATTCAAATCGGAAATCTTGTAACGCTATCAAGACAGAGATTTAGTAACTGTGATGTCATTTCCTGTCAGGTTTTCCCAAAATGCCTTGCAAGAAATCCCGAAGTTTTTGAAAGTTGACAACCTTACCAAAGCGCTATTTTATCATCCAAATTCACACGTAAATTGTTAGCAGTAATCATACAAGTATACTGAAAAAAAAGTAAGTATAACTCTAACATGACCTTTTCTTTAAGCCATACGAATTAAGAGAGAAGCTGGGGGGGGGGGGTCATAAGACCATAATGTTCGATTTTATATTATACATTTTGTGCTCAAGGCACTTTACGATTGCTTCTGGCATGGACCTGTAATGCCACAATAACCTCTATATTTCAACTCATCGGGAAATCTATTAACAGTGTAGGCTTTTGTATTTATTAACCTCCATATTCACGTACAGTTAATTGTCATTGCTACAAATTTGTTTTGAAGGTAGTACCGTAAAATATCCGATGGTACCCGGATGTAACCTATAAATACAATCTTACCCGAGGAGCTGTTGGAGTGACGTCATACGTGGTTGAATTCCACGGTGACTCATTCAACTTGGTAAGAACATCATCCCGAAACTCGGCGCGAGTTTCTTTGGCGCGCTCTGACAGGGATACCTAATGATGGAAGCAAACATACAACAACCAACTGTATACCCGTTGATCACCTACAAATTTCAAAAATTAACAATTATATTCAGGAAAACTATTGCCTATAATTCGTAGCTACAACTAACAACAAGAGTTAAAATGCAAAACAAAAATGCAAAGAAACACACAGTATGGTAGGCATAATGACGCAAAAGAAGATGTAATATAATTTTCGAACTATTCAAGTCGCCTTTACGTCTGCAAAAATACATAAAATAGGGGGGGGGTGTAGTGTGAAAGGAGAAATACTGAAATTTCCAATCTACATGCTAAGATGTTTGATTTAGGCACTGGTAAATTAAAAGTTACTATTCATGAATCACACGTACATTCAGTTAACTCCATCACTTCAACCTGGGATCTTCGAAGAGAAAATAATCTTTGATAACCCGGTATAAACTTACTTGAAAAACTGCTTCAAATGCCTTTAACACGTCCTCGTCTCTGCCGTCATTACCTGGGAACGTTGACAGGAGGTCTTTGATGTCGTCTACCGGTAGCATGTCAACAGTATAAAACACATATGAGCCATCGCACATACCTCTGTCGTACGCCCTCAACATTATTTTTCGTCTATCAATTCGAGGTACACACATGATGACGACTGTAATATAAAAACAAGAATTACTCGAGTGAAAATACTTGTATAATTATTATACTGTGTTAATCTTGATGGATGCCTTCAATGACACTAAAGCATCGTCTTGTGTTGTTAGCACAGTTGATAACAAAAAACATGTATGTATGGGTTTCCTCGACATTATAGCATACTTGTACGGTTACAAACGTTTGTCGTGTCACTTGTAGGCCACCGTATATAGTATAACACTAGTACCCCTTCCTATTTCACAGGTTATGAAGTCAAATACCCCCTCCTATTTCAAAGTCTATTAAGAATTTGGATCCTGTCAATACTTATTCTGGTCGGCTTATTGTACATAGATTTGGATGGGAATGCAAACAATTAGCCAGTGACACCTTATCAGCGCCCCCTTTGGTTGGGATTTCCCGGGAATTTTTAGCGCTACTGACTAAGTTCAAGATACACTGAGATTTAAACAAAAAAGTCTAACTGGTGAAATCTTATATTCGTAAATAATACAACAGTTAAGCAACCTAAAATCCGGTCAATACAGGACCAGACGGTGTTTCTAATGAGTTTTATAGGTCATCTAAAGTCTTGGTCTCGTATTCCCGTATTTCATTTGATTTCTAGTGTCATTTTTCAATACAGGAGATTCCCCGAATGGATGGAGTAAGTGTATTATAGTCCCACTACACAAAAAAAGGCAGTCTTCGAGATCCTAATAATTATTGACCAGGTATCAATGTTACAGTAATAAATTCACTGGGGATTTCTTTTTTTAAAATCAGCGGCTGATTCACTGGGCAGACACAGGTGGTTCTAACTGTCAGAAGTGGTTTTAGCAGACACTGAGTAGACAATTCAGATGTATGTATGTATGTATGTATGTATGTATGTATGTATGTATGTATGTATGTATGTATGTATGTATGTGTGTGTGTGTGTGTGTGTGTGTGTGTGTGTTCGTTTGGTCGTTTACTTTATCTTTCTTTGTTTACTTTAGCTTTCGATTCGGTTAACTATAACTCATCAATGTATTCGCTTTCTCTAGAGGGAATTTTGGTTTACGTAAATACTCGTAACTGCTTTCAATGTTTTACAAATGATGTACCAGCATTGATACTCATCTCACCTAGTCAATCGACCCAATGTATGACAATGAATCAATGAAACTGTAATGAATATGAAAACTGGTCATGATTTTCTTTGGACTGTTTTTTTCTCTCTCCAGTGATGGTATTGCTGGTTATGAGACAACAAACTTTATCCCCTGGCCATTCATAAAATCAACACCATGCATCAATGTAACTGTTGAATATTTTCTCCAAAAGGCTCATATATATTTTTTTTGTAATGAGACAGGTATATTTCCATCATCTTTAAATTACTCAGCCATTCTCTCTTGAATGCTTAAATAAAATGGCAATCGTGTGAATGATGGAGATCAACGGTTGCAAAAACTATAACATAACCTTCCCCAGCAGTAGACAACAGAGCTGGGAAGCAGTCTCTGACGTATGCTGATGTCACCAGTGCCCCTATCTGTCAGTCTCGCTATCGTTTCTACCCATAATCCACCTGTAAGGTAGTGGCAATAGGTTCTTGATGACATCAGCATACGTAATTGGGCACCAAGACGCACAATGCAGTTAGCTTTGCCTTTGTTCCACACGAGTACTAGTTGGTCTCAAATTCACATTGTAGGATAATATGTTTGTCTCATATTCAACAAATCACGATAACACCAGAAGAAAAGCAGTCAAACGAGAAATTGTACAATAGGGACTACAGGAATTATTATTTCTTTTTTGACTGCTTTTTTCTCGTGTTTCGTGATTTTTCGAATATGAGACCGGACGTGGGGCTCAATATGTATTATCCTCCAATGTGAATCTGATTCTGAATCTGAGACCGACTTTATACTCGTTTGTTCCATTAAAAAGAAAATCGAACACAGATATGTGAAGGGAAATTTAAGACTGTCGACCACAGGGGCGTGTATTATTGCTTAGATTTCCGTTTTCTTAGGAAAATATCATACGAATCTCGCTGCTACAAATGTATCAATCTCTATAGTACTATGTATACTATAGATATATGTACCCTGTACAGGTAGGGATATATAGTATTCAAAAGATTGTTATATTTAGTCTGTAGACCTGGAAAACAACAATCTATGAAATTTTACACACCCCGTGCTGTCTTTTGTAATATATACTCGACTGACTTTTGTAATATTATCTTCCAATACTATTTAGTTCTTAGAAATGTTTTTTAAGAAAAGGTAATTTTTAAAACTCTATACTTAAATTGCACGCAGTTTGATGGAGCTTGGAGTCAAATTACATAACCAGATTGCACGTACGTTAGATTGCATATCTGTCGATCTATGAAATTTTACACACCCCGTGCTGTCTTTTGTAATATATACTCGACTGACTTTTGTAATATTATCTTCCAATACTATTTAGTTCTAAGAAATGTTTTTTAAGAAAAGGTAATTTTTAAAACTCTATACTTAAATTGCACGCAGTTTGATGGAGCTTGGAGTCAAATTACATAACCAGATTGCACGTTAGATTGCATATCTGTCGATCAGGAGGAAAGAGAGTCTGATTTTATTATAGCTGCAATAATTTATGGTTTGGTTTGGGACCAAGAAAAGTCATTTTCATCGATTTTACATTTTCATCGACCTCTCTGAAAGGGTGTTATAATAACTGGCAAAATCTGGCTGAATAGAGGTCTTCTGTAAACTGGAACGAGATATTATAGGAAACAAACAAAATTTTTAGCTCATAATCTCTTTGCGGGAATAGATATGTCGGGCGACTTCCAGCTAAATAGTGCATCATATTATGAGCTCAACTGACAGTTAACGAGATACAATTTAGTTTAGTATCGCCACTGATTCTGTAAACAATAGCCTCCGTGTACAGCAGACCCCTTCCTATATTTTCTAGTTTTGATATCAAAGTCTATTTTAGATACCAAATGGTACAGTGCACAATTGGAGAAAATTCCTTTTTCTGAGTCCCCAGTCACAAAAGAACATTACAGCTTGTAATGCAACTAAGGCTTAAAAAAAAAAAAATTCGCGTTTGTCCAGCCCACGCAGTCCGCAGATCCGGGGGAAAACACAAAAATAACCCTCCCTTCTTCTGTGAAGACAACTGCAGAACCAATCATGAATAAGCAAATGACATCTGCTCCACATACACACTTACTCTAAAGTACTAAATAAACAGTAACTGTCATAAATAGTAGATTTCGTGACAGCTTTGTTGAGATTTAAAAAAAAATCGCGCCCTCGCTCGCACCACTTTAGACAAAATGCCCTGACCAGAAACAATCAACCTCGCCTTTGTTCCCCTCGAAAGATATTCTTTTGCATGCGATTAGGGACCGGACAGAATTTACGGCAGGGGGGGGGGCCTGGGGAGAAATTATCTCTGACTTGTTTTTTTTCCTGGCCCCCCCATCCACTGTGACCAAAATTTCACAGCCCCCCCTTTCAAAAGTATAAAAATTTCATGGCCCCCCCCCCCCAAAAAAAGAAAAAAAGTGCACAATATCCTGCCCCCTACAATAACTAAAAAGAGTACAAATTTTTTTGTTACTGTAGCACAACTGTAATATTTCTTTTGGTACTACTATTATGTTACTATTTCAGCCCAAACAACTTGGTAGTTGTAGAGGAAGTTTTTTAGAAAACAAAACAAAATAAAACATTTTGACCATACATGTAATCATACACATGTGGTATAATCTTGTTTATTTCCCAACTAGACACCATAAGTAGTCATCACTTAATACCTAGGCATTTGATGTGGTGGTTTTAACTGTCATTCACTGATACATACACAGAAACACAGACACAGAGTAAACACACATTCACATGCGTGATTTGTAAAAAACTGTAGTGGGGACATTTGTGGGGAGTATCTAAGGACATCACATCACCTACATAGTGTATTCAAATATCTATTTATACTCATAACACAATAACTATCTAATGTCAGACATTTGTGATGTCATGAAGTGCTAGCAAACTAAGGATTTTATGCACACTGAGGTCTGACAAATATAGCTTTCACTTTCCTACACCAAATGCATTACCAATACACATGTAAATGTAAGACATTTGTGACTTCATGAAAGTGCAAAGAAATTCAGAATGTTGTGGAATACTTAGATGTAATCAATATGCTTTCAGTTCCATACCATACATATTTAAACCTATAGTGTCAGGCATTTGTGACTTCATGATGGGGACAGCAAATTCAGAATTGTATTCAATACACTGTACAGTGATCAGATGAGTATATACGGCCAGAAGGCAACTACCAAAGTTAGTGCAAAGTCACTGATGAAATAACACTTAACACCACGCAGACATCTAAATGCTTTACAATATTTAGTACAGATAGATGCATTTGATGATGCTGAGGAGGGAAATAGTTTAATTTCACTGGTTTTAGATAGAAAGAAAGACAAGTCTTGCCTCACATCTTCAGACTCTAGTGAGTCTGAGAGTGAAACTCAAGAATAGTGTCAAGGAAAGAAATAAAACACCTATCTAAATCAGGTCCTATGCTAGTATATATATATATATATATATATATATATATATATATATATATATATATATATATATATATATATATATATATATATATATATATATATATATATATATATATACATATGTATCCTTGATGGTAATTACACACTGAACCTGTTTCCACAGTGCTAAAATGTATGTATGTATGTATACATATGTGTGTGTGTGTAAGTGTGTGTGTGTGTGTGTGTGTGTGTGAACAACTTGGCGTATATAAGAGTAATGCAGGGTGTATCAAATTAATCTTGAGTAGTGTTTTTATGCTTCACTAAATAGGTACATACAAACGTACACACTTCCATTTTAATACATAAATGAAAGTGTAGACATTCAATATTAAAGGCGATATCAAGTGCTATCTCATGCAATGCTAAATTTTCTAACATATTAATTTTTTTCAATGACAAAATATTTCGCGGCCCCCCCCTTTCAAACCATGAGAATTTTCATGGCCCCCCCTTCAAGCCTCCCATTTTTTTCATGGCCCCCCCAATTTCTCCCCAGGCCCCCCCTCTGCCGTAAATTCTGTCCGGTCCCTTATCATTTGTTAATCCTCATTAGACGTAAATGGATCACCCAAAGTACATTTTGGTGGTCTGAGTCCAAAGCTACTCGACTACGGAATTCAGTACTATACAATCATCGGGGCGTATAGTATTTCTTAGATTGTTAACGTTGTTTTTCTTTTCTATGGCTAAATATAACAACGCTTTGACTTGAATATATTTCCCCTACCTTTTGGAAAGAAGAGAAGGGGACATACAGCAAAATGCTCAGTACAATCTTAACGATTACTGGCCATTTACCTTCAATCAAAGATATCAGACAAGCATTAAGCACAAGATAAGTAAATCCCAGCTAAAAAAAGGACAATTTTCATCGATTGCTGACTGGTACAAACTCCTCTGTATGAATATATGCTTTCACCTAGTGACGTAGCCATCAATAGCAGACTGCTGATTGGCTAAGGAAGGGGGCTATGACCTCTAGTTTAAATAGTGTAAAATCAAGCCAAGTTGGAGACTTGATTATGCAAAATTAAACGCATATGTTTGCTGTGAATGAAGCACAAGAAGTAGACTCCGTAGTAAAACCAATAGCCTTTTTACGGCGCTGTTGTAAGAAGTGAATGGAAAAATATGCTCTGGTTTGTAAGGACGGAAACAGTCAGTGTGCTTACTGATCGTATGTTAATGTAAAAATACACCTGGCAAGCTTAAGTGTTCACTTCCGGTGTTCAATTCATGGTCTGTGCTGAAATATAGACAGTAATTACCAATATGAACACTGTTCATTTAAAATAAGAGGAACTTACTTCTCCCTTCTTCTTCGACATTGAGAAACAAGTTGTTGAGTTTCTTAGAGGTTAACGTTGTATACTGACCATAGTAAGCCACGGTTACATTAGTGTCCTCAAACACCTTGGAAGAGAGAAAAACAGGCATGAGTTTGTGATAATACTAGTGGTAAAAAATAACGACTTTGGGCTAACAAGTGCTTGATAATAGACGTATTAATCATAGCTTACGAGAACAAAACGACAATGCCATCGTTTTGTCCAGTGTCATCAAAACTTGCAGAAGTAACACGATCGTACCTCGAGCTGTTTATATTTGAACGTTCATTCGTTGCCATCAGCGTTGCCGGATAGTGTAATTCGCGGCTATGGGTGTGATGTCTGGTGCTTTGCATATGTCAATTTTCGAATGTCTGCTCACTTGTCCACCATGTTTGCGAGCAATTGACTCTGTCATTTGCCTATCGCTATATGTATGGCCCTTGTTGCTGGGTATATTCCTGTTCACGTGTGTTACTGTATGATAATATAACATTGGATAAAAAAATTGCTTTCATAAAAAAACGTATACTGGCCAATTGTAACTTGTAGGCAACAATAGTTGATGTATAATACTTACCCTAACAAACGTTTGGCATGCATCATCCCACAATAATTCCGTTGAAGAAAGAAGTACTACACGATCCCAGTTGTATTTAGAAAATATCATCAGAAAAAATTCAGCCATTCTGCTGAATGGTCCAAATGTACGTGCCAATGTTGTGTAGTAATTTTTATCGTTAAAGGACCTGTTGATGGCAAACCAGGATATGATGGGTATGTCCCAATAGGAGGCTAGCTGAGCCGCGGGAAAACAGGCTACAAAAAAATAGATAAAGATTACAACAATTCTGACTAGTCTTTACATCATCAGGTCGATCTTTCTTCTTTAGAATATCTCCTAGGGCTAATGTGTATGGAACAGCTCATATGACAATGTTAAGAATCGTTTGTAGGGCTAGAAAGGTTTATATATATTACCAATGTTTAGAATTTCTCATATTCCGATGTGTGGAACATGTCATATAGCAAACGTTTAGAATTGCTCAGAGTCAACCGTTTTGAATTACTCATATGGCCAACGTTTAGAATGGTTCATAGAGCCTATGTTTGCTTTGCCACAATGCTCTACAATTCTGGCCCTCACTTCCGGTTCTAAAACAGCGCCCCTAGTGGCCAAACAATCATATCTTTTATCTTTTCGGGGGTTCTTCGATAACCGGCATATGGCGTATTGCTCATACTATGTTTAGAATTGCTCATAGGGTAAACGTCAGTCACCTTTTAGTATGACGCAAAAGGGCCATCATTTAGACTTGTTCGTATGGCCAATGTGTTGAACATCTCATATGGCCAACGTTTAGAAAGTTGCTCATGTAGCCAGTGCTAAGAACGTTCAGGAGAGGTCTTAGAGCTCAATGTATGCATCATCTTATGTGGATTGCAACATGAAGAATGTCGACAAATCAAGCAATTTGTATCCATTTTAAAAACACAAATCTACTTACCAACTGAACATGGTGGACCTATAATGACATCAACATCTTCATCAAAGATGAGCTCTACTGTACCGGCTGCAGAAGCCTTTGAGTCACATTTCGAGTCTCTTGTCACAATACTGTAAATAAAAGGTGAGAGAACCATCACTAGCTATTTGAACATGATGTATTTGTACAAGACACAGTCCTCCTCAAATAATTATTAACAGACAAAATTGATTTTGTTGTTGTTGTTGTTGTTGTTGTTGTTGTTGTTGTTGTTGTTGTTGTTGTTGTTAAATTTTAACTCAGAAGGTACCTGATAATACATGGATGGGTTAAATGAGTATGTCTTTTTTGGTCTTGAAATACTGTACAAATGCATGCGCAAATGGTCCAATCATGTTGGTTATTAAATAACCAATTGTCGTTAACCGTTGATGAATGCATTTTCCAAGTACGTTTTAATTTTCAGACTTTTGTACGTACGATGTTTCACTTCCATGTAAGACGCTAACTAATTGAATATTCATGACTGGGCGCCATTTTCAATATATTTTTTACAAACTGTAAAAGTCTGTAATGTACTATGAGAAAGCGAGTTTCAGTCCTTTTCTATAAAGGTCAAGGTTAAGGTCAAATATATTGACACCAGCAATCTCGAGTGACGTCTTTATATCTTATGTTTCCAGAGCTGTCACACAAATTATTCATTCATACACCAAATATGGCTGCCGTTCAATAAAAATAGCGCCAATGGCATTATAGCAGAACTGTATTTGGCTGTTACTATAGGCATGGTCTTGTTGCTAGGCATATTTTCTTACATTTTTGGGGAATTGTTATTCACTTACCTACCCATGCCACGTTTCATCTTTGCAATATACATCATCATTTGGCTGTTGCTATGGGCGTGGTCTAGTTCTAGGCATATTTGCATACATTTTTTGAATCTTTATTCACCTACCTACCCATTCCCGTTGTTATCTTTTGTGATATATAATCATTTCACTGTTACTAAAGGTATGGTCATGGTTGCTAGGGCTGGTTGTGTCAAATGACTGCAGAATAACACCTCCAGAAACATTCCCACTAAATTTTTGACAATTTTAGTCCTAATTTGCATATCGCCGACGGGATCATCATGTTGCATACACCTTCATCTACACACATCTAGATGCACCCCCAGTAAAGTTCAGCCCAATCTGCTCAGTAGTTTTGGAATTATAGAATTTTGGCAAAAAAGACGCATTTTTACCCCTAATTTGCATATCATCATGTCATGGACAATTCTTAATCTAAACATCACTCCAATCAAATTTCAGCCCCATCTGCTCAGCACAATTTTCCAACTAAACTTCAAAAGTAATGTCCCTAGCAAATACTTTTTCGATTGGAGCGGCTTTTTGAGTTTAAGTCATGCACAGGCAGACAGACAGACAGACAGACAGACAGACAGACAGACAGACAGACAGACAGACAGACAGACAGACAGACAGACAGACAGACAGACAGACAGACAGACAGACAGACAGACAGACAGACAGACAGACAGACAGACGTCCCCACCAAATACTAAACCAGTCTTTCTGGCGGTTTTTGACTAATTCGTTTACATACACACACACACAAATACATATACATACACACATACATACACACACATACACACACACACAAACATTTCACAATGCCGATAGCACTAATGAACCTCAGTTAAGTTGCACTAAAATAGTGATATGACTAACAAAATTTGGATTATCATTAGCATAAATTACAGTTGGGAATATTCATTCATAGAATGTACTTCATAAGAACACTCATCACATATTAGATGACGTGTTTAATCAAATTAATTACTTGTGCACAACCAAACTATATGTCAAGCATGGTATAAATAATACTCGGATAGTATACATCAGAATCAAATTTCTAGGATCAACATTTTGAGATCGATATCCATAGATATAAGGAATATTCACTGCAGGCCAGAACTTAAACGGAAATACAGACCAGATTTAAACTGAATGCCTCCCGTAAGGGAATCACCAATTATGCAAATAACTCATTAAACTAAAAAAAACTATGGTAACAGGCTTTGCTTTTTGGACAAGCGTGCTTTCTTAGGTTAATGTATGTAAGAGTGTATGATACTGCTTAATTACTGAATATCGTTCATTATTCAAAATACTCATTAAAGGAAAAAGTTGTAGCAACAAACTTCATAGGACAGATGCGTATTATTATGGTTGATGTACATATCATATTATACGAAATTTGAAGCTTGCATTTCTAAGATACAACCTAGTTACCTAAAATCATTAATTATGCAAATTTTTCATTAAAACTAAGCTATATAAAAGATTTTATAGGACATATCCGCTTTGTTATGGTTAACGTATGTACTAAATTGTATTGAAATTGAAGTATGCAGTCTTAAGATATAGCCTAATTACCGAAAATCATTCATTATGCAAATTATTCACTAACACTGTACGGTGCATCAACAAACTTGATAGGACATATGTGTTTTCTTATGGTTGACGTATGTACTAAATTATATTGATTTTGAAGTATGTATTCTTAAGATATAGCCTAATTACCAACCAGATTCAAACTGAATGCCTCCCATAAGGGAATCACTAATTATGCAAATAAGTCATTAAACTAAAAAACTATGGTAACAGGCTTTGTTTTTTGGACAAGCGTGCTTTCTTAGGTTAATGTATGTAAGAGTGTATGATACTGCTTAATTACTGAATATTGTTCATTATTCAAAATACTCATTAACGGAAAAAGTTGTAGCAACAAACTTCATAGGACAGGTGCGTATTATTGTGGTTGATGTATGTATCATATTATACGAAATTTGAAGCTTGCATTTCTAAGATACAACCTAGTTACCTAAAATCATTAATTATGCAAATTTTTCATTAAAACTAAGCTATATAAAAGATTTTATAGGACATATCCGCTTTGTTATGGTTAACGTATGTACTAAATTATGTTGAATTTGAAGTATGTATTCTTAAGATATAGCCTAATTACCAGAAATAATTAATTATGCAAATTATTCATTAACGCTGTAAGATACATCAACGAATTTTATAGGACAAACGTATGTTATTATGTTTAACGAATATACTACATTATATTGAAATTGAAGTATGCAGTCTTAAGATATTGCGTAATTAGTTGATTTCATTAATATGCAAATTTCTCTAATTAAACATTAACAGATCTGGCTCAAAACCTAATCAGGTCTAGCTATTACCCTAAAGATTATATATCCCAAATTTCATTACAATTAAGCCATCCGATTTTTAGAAAATGATGACACAGACAGACAGACAGACAGACAGACAGACAGACAGACACACAGACACACAGACACACACACAGACACGCATTCCCCTTTTAATACCTCCCGTACCCTTACGGGAGGTAAAAACGGTTGGCAAATTAATTCAGCTTTTATACTATAGTCACCAGTCGATGGCACTTTTCTATAATACTTGTTTCTTTTTTCCTGAAAAGGGATGTCTACATGATTATATCTGTGTATAGCTCATGAATGACAGATGATACTTTAATATCTTTGTCATTCGTCTATATGTATGTATTTACCGGCATAAATTTCATAGGGGAAACATTTACCAAAATGTCATTATATCAAAGGTCGTATCTAATCTTGGCGATAGTTTCTACCTTGCAATATCGATTGATGCATCCGAGCTAAGCGACTTGTTGTTTGCCTTCTATATCTAGCAGTGGCAATCATGGGTTCGCTGGTCACTTGATTACCAATAAGTAACAAGTCGCTAGGCTACGCTTTTTTCACAACATGAATGCGCGGATGAAGCCTGGAGAGGGTCAACTAAAGCATTGACTTTGACTTGTACATCTGGAAATAACGAAAATCTTCATAAATGTTGGTCATATACGATAAAAAAGAGTGAAATTTAATAGAGATTTACAGCGAGCTTCTTATTTTTGTAACACATAGGTATTTTGTTATTCCCTTTCTACCTACAAGTGACCTAAGGGGACCTTGTCACGTCCGACCAAAAAATAAGTATTGACAAAGCCCTTAGTATGTAACGAGTATTTTCCGACTGAATGAAGAAAAATATTCGGGGAAATATGATATTATGTGTGCAATCACAATTTGTAATGACTCATAGGTCACGACTATTTTCCGGGCTGAATGAAGAAAAAATATCGGAGAATGACATAATTATAACAACGCGAGCAGTATCAAAGAAAAATACGGGAAAGTAGTGGCAATTTTGAACGTTTTGACTCATATTTCGAAAACAGCAGAACCAGTGACGAAGTCACGTGTTGTCGTAACGTAGAACAACCTGAGTATAAATTCCAATTTTTTTTTTCGGTTCAACTTTGCTTGAGCATGGTATAATGCGTTGTGACATAGAACGACTGAGTATAAATCTCAATTTCTTTTGTTCCAACGCGTTCATCCTGGCTTGGATGAGGTATAATATATCATTTGTCTGTATAATTGAAACCAGCCCTTCTTTTATTCCGTTTATGTTCAGAGAACTGTCAGTTATGATAACCCTGATACCAGATGTGAAGGAGATAATATTCAAGGTATTGTTAGAACTTGTAATTATAACGCCTTGTCTGGCTAAACCTTATACAGATTTCGGCCAAAACCAAAATATACTCTGAAGTGAAATGTTTTCACTGAAACCATTTCCATGCATAGTCACCTTGCAAGACTTGTGGCATTTCTTGTTGTAACCTCCACAACACGTGGCTCAATATGAGATAAGTTTTGTATTGTATCATCAATGAAATGTATTCATAGTCGACTGAAAGTAACAATTCGTCAGGGGTTTAGCTCAAACTTTTATCAATCAAAAATATCTTCAATGTAAGGAAAAATAACTGACTTAGCTAATTAATATGCAGATTAGTTTAATAAACTTGCGAGAACATCATAACAATCGAATCCTTTTCAGAAATAACCTCAAAGAACATCAGTACCAAATATATTTCATTTAAGCACACATTCATTGTGATAGTGATATTGAGGGAATTGGAAATTACAGGCAAAAAGCAGGTAAAATGATCGCGCATTGCTTTACATCAGCTAATTAATGTAACATATATGCAAATTCTTTTCTATAAATTAAGGGATAACGGCAAATTTGGTCAATTAATTTGCAAACCAACCTAATCAATACGATATCTCTCTCCAATAATAATCTGCTCTAGACATACTCACAAAGAAAATCTTTATTAAATTGCATTCAGTCATTTGAGCTTACAATTTTTGAGATAACGATGACATTAGGAAAGTCTTACACTATCTATATACATATATGACACTAATTGCACAAATCTATTTCTATCATGGATTTCCTCATGTCATATCACAATTTGGTTATTTCTCAATACAAGGATTTTATACACAGAGAGAATGCTTATAATCTTTGTAAATTGACAGTTGTATTTTGTCATGTGCTCTCCAAATATCTTTTACATTTTTCCTTTGTACACAAACCCTCACACCATATATGGTAATGTCATAGTACACATTAATGACGGACCTTCCATTAAAATGCAGTGACCATATCGCTGTATAGTCATAACCCCTAGCACAGACCTAAATCTGCACAAGGTACAATCTCTTCATCTCCCTGGGGAGTATAGAATTTAATTTGTAGGCGCATACGATTAAAGCATTTAAATTGCAACTTTAAGTTCCGATTATAACGGCATCCGTGGCCCGAATCATGTCAGCTCCTTTCAGATTCTATTTCGTGTACACTTACTATTTGACCGTCATATGTGTGAGCCTTCAGGGACAAATTTTTTAGAAACTGAAATCAGGGGAGAGTAAAATTTTACTATACGACTAATGTTATTATCTAACTTTGAATTGTTTTGTGATGTTGGAATGACAACATTGATATCGCTGCCAGTTCACACCTCTAACACATTCTACCACCGTTGGTCATTAATATGATAAGCTATTAGTGAAATTTCTGTTAAAAGGCATGTTAAGCATACAATTAATCAATTTTTAGTTGCAAGGAAAGGAGTGTGTCTCACAGCAGAGAAAGGAGATGGTGTTGTACAATATTTGGGTAACTATGATCATGGATGTGGGGAGCAACTTGAAGGATGTTGAACCACCATCTTGAATATCCTGAATGTTGCATCAAGGGAAATGTGATGATAAATATGAATCAATCAGCATTATAAACAATATTGTTACATTGTTTGCCACCACAAATAATCCAGTCATGGTTACCCTGACCATTGTAGGAGGTTTACTCTATTGGTAGTTTCAGATTAGGCATTACAATAACTGCAGATAATCCCATAGTCCTTTGCGTCTGAGCATGCTCAGTCTGAATTGCAAGTTCCCTAGTAGACCTATACACTGGAGAAAAACTCCCTGGCAGAAAAGCCATTTCTTGCCAATCACAGACACTTTGTGGTATTACTATGTTGCAAATGTCTTCTTAAATCTTGTCCACGGGTAATATAGAAGAAAGATATACACAGGGATTACTTTTAGTGTTCATACTACTTGTAAGACCAGATTTAAACTGAATGCCTCCCGTAAGGGAATCACTAATTATGCAAATAACTCATTAAACTAAAAAAACTATGGTAACAGGCTTCTTTTGGACAAGCTTTCTTAGGTTAATGCATGTAAGAGTGTATGATACTGCTTAATGCAGTCTTAAGATATATCCTAATTACCGAAAATCATTAATTATGCAAAGTATTCATTAACACTGTAAGGTAAATCAACTAACTTCATAGGACATACACAATTTGTTATGGTTAATGTATGTACTGAATTGTATTGAAATTGAAGTATGCAGTCATAAGATATAGCCTAATTACCAAGAATCATTAATTATGCAAATTATTCATTAACACTGAAAGGTACACTTACAAGCTTTACAGGACATATGCGATTGTTATGGTTAACGTGTGTACTGAATTATATTGGAATTGAAGTATGTATTTTTAAGATATAGCCTAATTACCGAAAATCATTAATTATGCAAATTATTCATTAACAATGTATGGTGCATCAACAAACTTGATAGGACATATGTGTTTCTTATGGTTAATGTATGTACTAAATTATGTTGAATTTGAAGTATGTATTCTTAAGATATAGCCTAATTACCAGAAATAATTAATTATGCAAATTATTCATTAACGCTGTAAGATACATCAATGAATTTTGTAGGACAAATGTATGATGTTATGTTTAACGAATATGCTAAATTATATTGAAATTGAAGTATGAATTCTTAAGATATTGCGTAATTAGTTGATTTCATCAATATGCAAATTTCTCTAATTAAACATTAACAGATCTGGCTCAAAACTTAATCAGGTCTAGCTATTACCCTAAAGATTATATATCCCAAATTTCATTACAATTGAGCCAGCCGATATTTAGAAAATGATGACACAGACAGACAGACAGACAGACAGACAGACAGACAGACAGACAGACAGACAGACAGACACACACACACACACACAGACAAACATTCCCCTTTTAATACCTCCCGTACCCTTACGGGAGGTAAAAAGGAAGAGAAATAGATGATACATGCATTACTTTTGGTGCACACATAACTTTTAACTGAATGGCGGTCATATTTGTAGTGAACAATCATGACTTGCTGCATAACTCCAAACCTTTTAATTCATGGAGACTCCAATCAAGTGTCTATCCCCATATCACATGTATTAGGTGTAAAATTCTTTTGAGACCTTGACCTTTGAACATGACTTTCACTTTCAGGGTCATTTAAGCAAAATCCAACCATTTCCTTCATAACATAGACACTTTTTGGTATTTATTTGTTGTCACTGATTTCTTTTAAATCATGTATCCATTCAGTCACACAGAAGTAAAGTTTTTTATGTTTGTGTCTAGTCTGTCTCAGTTTAATTGCTGAAAGCTTGGGTTTTGCTATCGCACCTTGTGACTGTAGTCCTCCTGGTAATACCATATATATATATATATATATATATATATATATATATATATATATATATATATATATATATATATATATATATATACAGGTTTTGAACCAAATTATATGCTATAGACCCTACAGAACTGTTTCGTGAGGTGCGTAGTCCTCACTCATCAGGGGTAGAATGGAATATAGTATCTGCGTTTCCTTACCGTTAAATTCTATTATTCTATATATATATACATATATATATATATATATATATATATATATATATATATATATATATATATATATATATATATATATATATATATATATATATAACTTGGTAAGTATCAATCTGCTAAGACAGTGCTCTATACCGCAGTGGCAGAGCGTAATAGTTTCTTGAACTCCCATATATATATATATATATATATATATATATATATATATATATATATATATATATATATATATATATATATATATGGGAGTTCAAGAAACTATTTATTATATATATATATAATACCAAAATTCAGTTCTGTCCATCTTTTCTCTTGCCTGATCGGCGTAAAAATTGCAAGAAAAAACACCCTTTTGATAACTTCCTTGTTTTGGACTATGGTTGCTATGGTAATTTCTTTTGTCCTTGGTGATATTGTTGCCTGTCATCAAATTAATACCTATTACATGTACTTCATTATTTCATTTTCAACACTGGTCCCGGGAGTAACATACCCAAGATACCCAATTAAACAAGAAGCAAAAATTACTAACTTAGCAAACGGCTCTGCAGTCTGTGGCATTAAATTACCATTTTACAGAGCAAAACAGTCCAAATGATATATGTTGTGAGATGTGTATGGGTAATGTAAAATTGTGTCTACAATGCTAACTGGGAGTTGTTTTCTCTAAATGGATGTCATAGATTACAATCTTATTATTGGTGTTAGAGTGGCTAACTATTTCTCGTGACATATGTGAGATTCGTTGCGCTTAAAGAGGCACAAACTGAAAATATTTACATAAGGCATTGATTAAAATATTGTAGTATAACGTTAATGTGAATGTCATGCCTTCTATGATATCGCATATTTCTTCTGCAGAATTATTATTAGAAGAGTTAGTTGCATAGAACGTGTTTCCTGGACATTTTTAAACGACGTACAATAAATTACGTCATCAGATCTTTTATAAGTTATATCTTAATCCCAGGTTTAACTTCTGTCAATTGCAAGTGATGGTCCAATAAACGTCAGTAAGTAGAATACTGCAAGTGCCTGTTAACCATGAGGCAAAAAAATACACCCTAAAATCTATAAACTCAACTGCCTTGAACGCTATTCATATGAATCGGTTTGACTCGACAATTTGGTAGTTGAAATTACAAGCTGAACTCGGCTTTAGAAGTTCAGAGTTTTATATCGAAAGGTCACTCTTGATTGTGAAGAAAACACAACAGCATCAACATGATATTAAAGAATGGAACCATATGCTCTCACCCTGGTCCCATGGCTTTAATTTCCGAAGAAGGCTGACCAGGAACAGAGTTGGGAGTTCAAGAAATAGTTTTATATTGAACTTGAGTAGGTGTGATCAAAACCAAAATATCGCTCCTTGGAAACATGTGCTATGTTAATGTAGAAATTCTACCAATTCAATTAAAATTACACCTGAATTTGTTGTGAGCGAAACTTTGGAAAAGGTATGTACGTAAACCGTATCTATAGCATACTTCTGTGTTCCAGTAACATCATCCATCCCAGTCATTCTTTATGTATATTAATCTGACGGCAGGTATTCATGTGAGGAATTTTGGCTATCGCTGTTTTTTCTGCTACCCACACATAGCATTTCCCTTGCGTTTTGGTTTTACTTTCATGAAAACCTCGCGGCCAGAAAACAGAAAGACATTTTTGTTTTGTATTTTCCCTGCTGTGAGAAGATGATGTCACTGGCGTCACTATGTGATTAAGGCATGGATACGTTAGAACCAAATTATATAGAATGAATATTATTAATGAACCCGTCTCAGTAAACAGGACCAGTCAATCATAAAGGAATAGATTTTTTATGAACATCTATGATGGGTTGAACGTCACTGCGGGGAAATCGTAATATTATTCTGGGTTTGAACTACACGACCGTTAGGAGAATGCTAGGCGGATACGGGGTAAGGCGAGAGCAAAAATCGGATCCACCTCGGAAAATTTACATTCCCTTGATTAGTTCATATACTTTTTGAAGTAATATATAACAAAAGGGTATGGATAGTTTACCAAAATTGCGTAGTTACATTTTTTCTCTATAGTGTATGTCATAACTGAAACGGCGAAATAGACTTTACCTGAATTCAAGCTGCTCAACCATATCCATCTCAGAAATCGTTTCTATGGCCAAATTAATAGCCCCAACGTTATGCTGACCCCTGAAGTCATAATCCAGATCAACATTGCCAGACCAGGGAATCAGGATACCAAGTTTCAAGTGTTTAAGCCCGTCGCAATAAATAGATAGTCCGAGAAGCATAAGCAAGGAGACCACAGAACATTTCAATGAAAGTGGGAGCATCCCTGCCATTATCAACTATGTTGTTTCTACTGATCTTGTGTACAGAGCACTCGGCTTATATAATCGAGCTCGATCGCCATGGCAACATGTTGTTGTGGCAACGCTCGTTATGGAATCGTTGTCTCAAGATGTTATCAAACTTACGATGCAAAAAGGTAATATCTTGTTGGATATCAGATATGTGGACTACAACATTGCAAGTGAATTATATACTACTGAATATAGATGAAGGAAGATGAGTATTGGATACGATTATGTAGCAGACTAGACATGGACAAAGGGGTTAGAAAGAACAACGTATCACTGGAGGCATATTGTGTATAATCATGAGCTATTCACGGCCACCATTAAAACCCTTTCAAACTTTTCCAGAGAAGGTAATTAACAAAAACTGTTAAGTGTCCGTATTCATTTAAATCGAAATATTGCACAATTTTAACAATATATCATTAATATTTCTTTTATTGTTCACTGAGATGTATGGGAAGCCATTCAGGCCAAAAGTATTTTTTTTTTATTTTTTAGCTATAGTATTTTATATTTTTCGTACTTACAAACTAATTTTAACCGTTTATGTACTTTTATTCCATGGTTACATTATTTTAATTGAAATAAGTGTTCATTTATTTGAGAACATTTTTTTTGTCTGCTGACAGGCGCCGGTCACGAGCACGTCGTCTGGTTTGACGAAAAATAAAACAATATTCTCAAATAAATGAAAACTTATTTCAATTAAAATGATGTGAACATGGAATAAAAGTACATAAACGGTTAAAATTAGTTTGTAAGTACGAAAAATATAAAATACTACAGCTAAAAATAAAATAATACTTTTGGCCTGAACGGCTTCCCATAGCGATGATCTAACAATCATAATGTATTTCAAGGAAAATACAATGTCATGCTGGTTTTGATTGAACACACTTTCTCTGACGTTATCAGAAATAATCTTTAATTTACTAGTTTTTCCCTTTTAACCTTTTTCGATTTTTTCCGTTTTCATCATAATGGCGCGCACTTTGTTTGAGTTTACCGACACACAACAAAGAGGATATGGACGGAGCATTGTCTCAATAATGTTTTTTTTTAGAAAAGATCCACATCCAATTTTTTCGCCAAACGGTTTTGCTACAATTTTGCAACATTCATATTCAGCAGAATTTACGGGAGGGCTGGGGAGAAAATGGGAGTCTCATTATATGAAGACGACTCACTGTGTTTAATGCATTGTTAGTTGCAGAGAGTAATAGACACAACTCAAGAAATTAGGAGGTCCTAAGCCATTATTGAGAGTAAAATTGAGGTAGCAAAGACAATTTTCTAGTACTCCATGGCTTTCAATAATGTGTATGGTGTTAAATTGTATGCCTATAAATAGCCTTCTAGATGTCCTTTAGGCAAAATGTTTACAAAATGTTTGTGTCCGATCACAAATGCATGCAGATGTATATGGAAATAGAAGTAAATTGTTAACATTTTACCTTTTTGCAAAACGTTTAGGTCAGTGGTTTAAACTAGGGTCGGTCGGGGTATCAGAAACGAATTTAAACTATTACTTTATTACTTCTTTTTCCCAAAAAAGTGCTCACCATGCATGGGCGTCAAACACCCCCTACCACACCCTCCCCCACGAGCGATCACGGGGATGTTGTTCCTGCCCCAACTCAAAATTGAAGGGTCGGGGGACCCTAGTAGCTAAGTATCTCCAACTATAGATTACAACCCAATGTGAGACCTCTCCTTACAAATCCCACATCTATTTGTAAAGAAATATCTTATTATGTATGGACTTCAGCCATACAGTAGTAGTAGTATACAGGATACAGGAAGTGGGAATGTATACCTATAACTCCACAAACAATAATCAGTGTAGCCTTTGGGGAGCTACGAAAATTCTTGAGAGCGTGAAGGGAGATGGGGGGGGGCCTGTGAAAATAATATGACCAAAATATTTCCTAATCAGCCTCCCCCCTCCCCCTTCCTTAAATTCTGCTCGTTCCCTTTAGTCCGCCAGATATGCTCTCAGTCTAAAATGGTGGGACAACATTATCCACATATTAGGGCAAGAAATGGCAAGAGAACTACTTTATTAATTGAAGAAAACAGTTGCTTTCTCAGGACATAATCACGATATGATCAATGAAATTTTGGGTTGTTACTTTCTGTCTGTCAGGATGATTTAATTTGGAAGTGTAAGACGATTTTATGACGATAGCACACTCGAGCAAACATACTACTATCAATTCAACAATATACACCATTGACAACTGTCAATCAAACGTGTCAGATGAACTGATTGCTTTGTTGAATGAAATAATAATTGCATTGAGCCCACGTCTTAAAAGTGGTACATCTGAGTGGGAAACATGGGAGTATTTAAAAAAAGGAAAAAGGGAAAGACGCATATAAAGTGAAGATAGAGGAAAGCAAAAGTACAAACCAGCAAACCATGTATGGCAAGGAATTTTTATTTTGGTACATGTAAATGTGTAATTGTTTTGTGTTCTGAGCGAATATGAAATGTAATATGAATGCTAGTGGCCCCTACTTTAAAGCTAAAACGTTCATTATACGGTTTTTTGTCACTTTCTTATTTCAAAAGAACAGAACGGATTTTAGTGATGGCCGTAAATAGCGACGGGTTGATTTATTTGTATGTATGTATGTATGTATGTATGTATGTATGTATGTATGTATGTATGTATGTATGTATGTATGTATGTATGCATGTATGTATGGATGGATGGATGGATGGATGGATGGATGGATGGATGGATGGATGGATGGGTGTGTGTGTGTGTGTGTGTGTGTGTGTGTGTGTGTGTGTGTGTAGATGATATAAACGCTGTATGTTATACAACGACAGTGTCTTTCCATAGCTCTGTCTCAGTTTGTAATTAGTGGAGGAAATCAAGAGTGCTATCAACTAATTCCCAAGAGTACACATTAGACATTATTTGTCATGTTAACCCATCTAGATCTGTTAACGTTATTTCTGTAAACAAGTTCTTCGCGTGGTGATCAGTACAAGCACAGTGGTACTAGCAGACAGACTTATACACAGATATGCGAGCAGTGCGCGCTAAAGGTTAAAGATTAATGAAGAATAGTTTTATCGGAGATTTCGTCTTAGCTTGCAAAACTATTAAACAATGTATCAAGATCAGTGAGACCGCGCGGTCACCATGTTTCATGTTGAGGTAGACACAATAAAGACAACATACAAACACTCCTTACAGTGTCTGATCTGTATTTTGTTACATTTGTATTTGTTTTGTTATCATTAACAAAATACAGAGCAGACACTGTGTTTATACATCGTATAATAACATTTGTAAGCTAATTCGAAATCTCATGTATATTCAGACTCCATGTCACGAACATATTATCAAGGTCTTCTTGACCATCACCTTTCAATTCCTTCACAGTTTATACAACAACGTGTGGCGAACATTTGTTTATCCTATCTTCTGTCGTTTATATCAATTTGTATTAATCACCAATAGAGGCAACACTCAAAAAATCTTTTAAAAACCAAAATTTTAATAGGGTAGAGTCTGGAAGGTTAAAGGTTAAAGTAATGTTACAAGCGGGCGATTATATGTTATTCATTTTTTCAAGTGTGAAATTTCGAGGAACAAATTTCAGTCGTTCTCTTCAAATTAATAGAAAAGCTGAAGACATGATTCTAAACTAAAGGTTGGGTTCCGGACAGTTTGTATGGAAGTCAGTGACTCAAATATTTACGTGATTCATATAAAATCCGTGATTTGTCATCACTTATTCTGTTCTGTTGTTACGTGCGATGGTGTAATCTCAGTAGATATCATTTCGTACATTCAAACTGAGTGGTACGTACGCCAATTTGTCTTTGTGTGAAAATGGATGTCGTGTCACACCTTGTTATCGTTCGATTATAATCGTTTATCCAAGATCACGTTGGTCCGGCAATTATATCAAACTCTAGGGACATTATTAGGGTTTTTTTGTGATCATTGCATATGGGAACAAATGGTATCCCATGAGACGACTATCGGTGGTACCGATGGCAATATATATAATGTAGATATACAGTTACTGTGGATTACGACAATACTTGGATTACGACGTAACAGATCCACTTTGAGTTTAAGATATTTATTTTGGGGGGTTTTATGTGGAGATGCACTAGATTGTACCTCTGTTCACATTTAATATTAGATATGCGTACATCTGAACACCAAGGACTACATATCGCGTAATATTTGCAGAAATTGACAGCAATATATAAGAGGGACTTGAGGAGTACTGTATACCACCTAATAGCCTAAAAGGTGTTAATATGGTCTCCTTATTAGTAATTTAGGGCCATCACCTCAGACTCCCAAAAATACGTGACAAAACAATATATATATATATATTACTGTTACAGTATATCTTTTCCTTTGCCACACACCCAACTAGTTTGAACAAACTATTTTTGTGGTCCAGCCAGGAGTTTTTATTTACTTTTCATTGCCGATGCATTTACCTAACTAATACCTTTTCCTCACTTGATATGTCAATTTGGTTTTCTTTTCGATTTCTGGCAAATAAAATATGTATGTATGTATGTATGTATGTATGTATGTATGTATGTATGTATGTATGTATGTATGTATGTATGTATGTATGTATGTATGTATGTATGTTTGTATGTATGTATGTATGTTTGTATGTATGTATGTATGTATGTATGTATGTATGTATGTATGTATGTATGTAGAAAGAAATGCATAAGGAACTAATAAACCAGTCCGTATATATAGCTGTTAAATCCGACGTTTCGAATAAATATTCTTTTTCAAAGGAAAAATTGGTGAGACAGAGAAATGCCAGGTGAAAACCCGAACATTTCTAAATATAATGGAACATAACCGCGCGTGATATATTTAAACGGTTATACGTGGGATAAGTTCTTAAATTCGCACGCACCAAATAGAACCCAATAGAATACGCCTGAAATTTAAAAAAATACCCAATAATCATGATAATTAGATTGGGAAAGACGAGAATAATCTATTAATTCCAAGGGGTTCCAGCGTTCCAAGACGGAAAATGATTTCTTCTTCCTTTAACCTCAAGGCCTTCTCATCACCAGAAACCTTACAAATTCCTGAAATGGACATATCTGATACACTATGATCGTTTGTAATAAAATGCATAGATACGGGATAGTTACGATTCTTTTGTCTGGTCAAACGGAGATGTTCCACGAAACGATCACCAAGACGACGTACAGTTGAACCTGTATATAGAAAACCACATTTTTGACATGTAATGCAATACACTACATTAGTACTACCGGGGGTAATACAAGTAAATCTACTTGTAACAGGCACACTGTTCTTAGGGCCAAAACATGATTAGTATTAATAATGAAACGACATGTACCACATCGAGTACGATCGCACGGAAAAGAACCAGCATTAACTGGTCTTAAAAGGTCTGCTGAATTTTGCACGTACTTCCATCAACGTGGTTATCCTATGTCTGTTACCAACGCGGCTTTACATAAAGTATCATCTTTGTCTAGGGAAGCTTGTATCAAATCACATGATCAGATGAGTAACAACGATCGTCCCATACTAGCTCTTACATACCATCCCTTTTCAACTAGAGTTAAAAACATTATATACAAGCATTTTAATATCTTACGTTCTAATAGGGTTACCAATTCATTGTTTCCTGCAGTACCATTAACAGCTTGGCGTCGTGATACCAGTCTTAGAGATATGGTGGTACGTACAGAACAACGTCACGTGGTATTGACATCTTTCTGGTCTAAACAGTTGAGCATAAAGAGCAAATAATATTTAATCTACTTCAACCAGTCATGTCCTCCTAGTAGTGACTACTCCTCTGTATGGTTGCCATGACAAAGTAAAATTAATACAAAGAATAATAATTTAGCCAATAATCCCTTACGTGAACATTCCCGCTGTCTTAACATTCCCGCTGTCTTCTCACCTCACAGAGTAAGGCTGTAGAAAACACAATGGAACCGTGCTGAGATACCTCTAATGAGATACCACACTTCGATATAATAACGGGTGACGCTATAATGAAGCAAGATGTTACAGCTAATTTCCTGCTGAGACAGACAGACAGACGGACAGACAGACAGACAGACAGACAGACAGACAGACAGACAGACAGACAGACAGACAGACAGACAGACAGACAGACAGACAGACAGACAGACAGACAGACAGACGGTATGGATGTGGTTATCTACTACTATCTACACGTACACGTACAAGAAAGACTTCGATATATTGTCCTGAAATCTGAACTATATGTATTACAGTGGCCGGATATATTAAGAGGAACAGAGCGTTATGTCTACGTTGACTTATAAGATAGTTCTTGTTGTAAACTATATGCAGTCGCTAATACACAGACGTCATAACTCTGTTCAGGAAAACATGTAAATAAATAATGTCTGCAACTGTTACACAGTTTCTTCTTGTATTTTACGTTCGGCAGTTAAAAGGCTACCTTGTCATGCTTATGAATTCACTATTTTTGCTAAAACCTTGGATGTGGAACGAGATATAATTCTTTTCATTCGCTTTTACTTATCGGTACAGAGATGGCAACAGTCAGACCTTATATTAAGCGGAAGTGACGTACAGGCCATGATAGACAATTTCTGTTAAATGTGGCGTCGACTGTTTCTATTTTTGTTGTAAGTTGTAAAACAATACCACAAGCAGTCGACAATATGTTAAAGGGGCACAAGCTGAGTCTATTCGTATTTGAGTCTAGTTCTTGCTGTATTTAAATGGTGCTTGCAGTATTGTTTAACCACCACTTGTAATTGACTGAACTCAAGCCTGTTATTAAGATATAACTCATAAATGATCCGATGACGTAATTTATCATACGTATACAAAAAGGTTCAAGAAATCCCACATTATGCAATCAACTGTTCTACCAGAAGGCAACTGTAATGTTAAAGAAGACATGCACCAACATTAACATTGTAATAATAATAATATTTATTTCGATACAATAGGCCACCGGCCTTACGGTATACAGCACAAAGTTGAAATTAAATACTTTACACAAACATCAAGTGCATGGACACTATAAGCTTATATGTCAATGAAAAAAAGTTTAAAACAAATACAACCACATGAATGTCTATTACATGTTGTTTTTTTGCATGAAAGATATATGTAAATAAGTTTCTTAAGATAAGAGTACTATTTTGTTTATACTGGAATGTGGTTTTATTTAAGTATTTTCACTTGAGTAAACAGCCTATTAACTCAACTTGTGACACTTTAAAGCGGATGTTCCCTAGCAAGGCCCGTACGTCACTTCCGCTTCAAGTTGGATCGGTGCCAACTCCATACTGAGAAGTGAAAGTTAAAAAAAAAAAAAGCCAACGCTTTTTATATCGCTTAATGTCAATTTTTCAAAATAATGAATTCACAAGAAACCTCCTCACCCCTCTGTAGCAACACTCTGTCATATGTGTCTTTATTGATTGTTTTTGGTTGAATTCAAATATTTCACACATAGAACTTTCTTTGGATCACTTCATGTTCAATCATTTCTCATTCGATTTGATTTGATTTCTAGACCTAAACTTACTGATTCATTAATAACACATAATCAAAAAGTTGACTCATACTTGCCGCGTTTTTTACTGGCTATCTACTCTAACTTCTGTAAGTATAGGTAGAATACCGTCAGACTCTGAGCAACCACACAACTTTACATCACTTCCACATAATGGCCACTATGTTGCCTTACTATGAATTGAAAAAAAATCATTATAATATTCTCTAGATCATACATATATATCATAACCTGCCACTTCTATATCTGTGAACATCAAAAATTAATCTTTCCCTTCATCTTTAAAGAATTTTGAAACATCCGTTTCGGCTACAAAACGATGACGTCATCAATACTTAAATATTATTTGATGGTATTATGCAAATCTATGCAAAGATGACATGGTAGATGGCTCGTATGCACTTCCTTCCTTTAGAGCATCATAATCACTCGCGTCTTCACCAGTATTGTCACTGAAAAGAAAATTTTCGGTTAATTGCAGTTTTAGAAGTAAAATAACTGAATTTTGCTTTGTTTATCGCTGTTGTGATTGATATGATTACACCACTGCCAACGGGAGTTAAACGGAGAATACATCTTCACACCGGTTTGTCCGTCCGTCTGTCTGTCTGTCTGTCTGTCTGTCTGCCTGCATGCTTTGTTGTCCAAATGTTTGTTTGCAGGGTATCTCAAAAACTTATGAATAAGTTTAAATGGAAAGTTTGCCTATGATGAGATAAATATAATTTGGTAATTCATAATGGCATATTATAAGCATTATCTCTCGAGTTCCAACCCTTTTTGAATCGTATAAGAGGCTTACTAGGAGACCTTCTGAGCACTATTATGTACTTTACCGAGTGTCCTATGGTTATCGCTGCTGCAGATTTGAAGGCTGAATGTCTTGAACTACTCTATATGATATATATATATATATATATATATATATATATATATATATATATATATATATATATATATATATATATATATATATATATATATATATATATATATATATATATATCCCAAAACTATTACGCTCTGCCACTGCGGTATAGAGCACTGTCTTAGCAGATTGATACTCACCGAGTTATATATATATATATATATATATATATATATATATATATATATAGTTTTGGTAGTACTGGAACTCTTTCTTGGGTGTAACTCGGAGTTTCACGCATATTGCGATCATCAGACACATTAGAGAGTGTCTGATGATCGCAATATGCGTGAAACTCCGAGTTACACCCAAGAAAGAGTTCCAGTACTACCAAAACTATTACGCTCTGCCACTGCGGTATAGAGCACTGTCTTAGCAGATTGATACTCACCGAGTTATATATATATATATATATATATATATATATATATATATATATATATATATATATATATTCTATTCGAGCTGACTGACAGAACATCGTAGAAGAGAAAGTGTTTGTAAAACTTACCGCCCACTTCCAATACTATCAGCAACATCTTCTGTACGCGTACATTTCAAATCTCTGTTGAAGCAAATACAGAAATGGAAACAGAAATGACATTATGTGAAGTTCAATAATTGTGTTTACTTCATTCAATACATTATAATTACTTTCATTCATTTCATAATCTTCTGGCAAGGTAGAACATGAACATAGGCATCTAACTTGTATATGATATTACTAGTTTTGACTTTCAATACTTCATTATATTTGGTATTAATGTCATGTACATGCGTAGTTATGGTTGAATCAAACTATTAACGTGCATTTTCATGAAAACAAGATACATAACAGGTGAATACAGAATAGAGTATATATACTAGTATACTACTAGTATACCACTACATTAGATGGATAACGCAAGGAACCACACTAGTTGAGTTAACCTCTTGAGAAAGTTTTCTTACGTTTTCGGAAGTGGTTTTGTGAACCCGTCTTTACCATGTAAGAAGTAGGTTGATAACATACCCTTGCCCTGAAAAGCAATGCAGAAAATAATGTGAAAACAATTTCTGTTTACATACCTCTCATGAACTCGTCTGACTGTTATCTGTCTATCTCCCTGACTCTCTCTATTTAAGTGACACTTTGTAAAGCGCCAGTGAACATTTTAAATGGATACCAGGCGCTATATAAATCTGTTATCATATCATATCATATCATATCTCTACTGAGTCTCACTGTCACTGTCTGTCTGTCTGTCTGTCTGTCTCTCCCCCCCCCCTCTCTCTCTCTCTCTCTCTCTCTCTCTCTCTCTCTCTCTCTCTCTCTCTCTCTCTCTCTCTCTCTCTCTCTCTCTCTCTCTCTCTCTCTCTCTCTCTCTCTCTCTCTCTCTCTCTCTCTCTCTCTCTCTCTCATTTCATTCAGTCTGACCCACAATTGACGACTAAATTATACTAGGTTATAAGTCTGCAGTAACCAAAGATGTATACAGTAGTATCTGGTATTGGTACTGACCTTTACATCGATGTCACCTCTCTGTACCACATGGTAGCCTAAGTTGCTGTCACTCAGGGCAGTAAACGTCTGTTTACTAATGTGGATGTAAAAAGCTAAAAAGAGAAACAAAGACAGACAGACAGACAGACAGACAGACAGACAGACAGACAGACAGACAGACAGACAGACAGACAGACAGACAGACAGCGAGTCAGTAGGGAGATGAAAACTATAGATTTTCGCAGTCAGTGGAGAATGGTAAGTTTCTAAAGTATGAGGTACAAGTATAGCTAAAGTATGGGTACAAGTATAGCTAAAGTATGAGGTACAAGTATAGCTAAAGTATGGGGTACAAATATAGTTAAAGTATGAGGTACAAGTATAGCTAAAGTATGGGGTACAAGTATAGCTAAAGTATGAGGTACAAGTATAGCTAAAGTATGAGGTACAAGTATAGCTAAAGTATGGGTACAAGTATAGCTAAAGTATGGAGTACAAGTATAGCTAAAGTATGGGGTACAAATATAGTTAAAGTATGAGGTACAAGTATAGCTAAAGTATGGGGTACAAGTATAGCTAAAGTATGAGGTACAAGTATAGCTAAAGTATGAGGTACAAGTATAGCTAACGTGTGGGGTACAAGTATAGCTAAAGTATGAGGTACAAGTATAGCTAACGTATGGGGTACAAGTATAGCTAAAGTATGAGGTACAAGTATAGCTAAAGTATGAGGTACAAGTATAGCTGAATTATGGGGTACAAGTATAGCTAAAGTATGGGTTACAAGTATAGCTAAAGTATGAGGTACAAGTATAGCTAAAGTATGGGGTACAAGTATAGCTACAGTATGAGGTACAAGTATAGCTAAAGTATGAGGTACAAGTATAGCTAAAGTATGAGGTACAAGTATAGCTAAAGTATGGGGTACAAGTATAGCTAAAGTATGAGGTACAAGTATAGCTAAAGTATGAGGTACAAGTATAGCTAAAGTATGGGGTACAAGTATAGCTAAAGTATGAGGTACAAGTATAGCTAAAGTATGAGGTACAAGTATAGCTAAAGTATGAGGTACAAGTATAGCTAAAGTATGGGGTACAAGTATAGCTAAAGTATGAGGTACAAGTATAGTTAAAGTATGAGGTACAAGTATAGCTAAAGTATGGGGTACAAGTATAGCTAAAGTATGAGGTACAAGTATAGCTAAAGTATGAGGTACAAGTATAGCTAAAGTATGAGGTACAAGTATAGCTAAAGTATGGGGTACAAGTATAGTTAAAGTATGGGGTACAAGTATAGCTAAAGTAAGAGGTACAAGTATAGCTAAAATATGAGGTACAAGTATAGTTAAAGTATGGGGTACAAGTATAGTTAAAGTATGGGGTACAAGTATAGCTAAAGTATGAGGTACAAGTATAGCTAAAGTATGGGGTACAAGTATAGCTAAAGTATGAGGTACAAGTATAGCTAAAGTATGAGGTACAAGTATAGCTAAAGTATGGGGTACAAGTATAGCTAAAGTATGGGGTACAAGTATAGTTAAAGTATGAGGTACAAGTATAGTTAAAGTATGAGGTACAAGTATAGCTAAAGTATGGGGTACAAGTATAGTTAAAGTATGGGGTACAAGTATAGCTAAAGTATGAGGTATAAATATAGCTAAAGTATTGGGTACAAGTATAGCTAAAGTATGAGGTACAAGTATAGCTAAAGTATGGGGTACAAGTATAGCTAAAGTATGAGGTATAAATATAGCTAAAGTATGGGGTACAAGTATAGTTAAAGTATGGGGTACAAGTATAGCTAAAGTATGGGGTACAAGTATAGCTAAAGTAGAGAGGACGCCTTGTTGTAAAATATTAAGGGCGGGTGAAAATTAAAAAAAAATTGTCTTGATGTCCGAGCTGAAAATTTGAGTCGGTCTGGTAATGAGAAACAGAAAAAAATATGGTAACCTTAATTGTGACATTGTCATCAACCCGCTCATTCATGCAACTTAGCATTACGCGTACCTCTTGTACTGAGTATTACTCGAGTACCCATCTAACATATAGTTATTACTATTGCATCAATTGTGCTAGACACCTATGTGTAACATGATTAATGTTGTACCTTTTCCAGTCGACTCCATCCTGGACGCCATATTGACAGTGTCACCAAAAAGACAGTATCGAGGCATTACCAGACCGACAACTGCAGCAACGACGGGACCTGTATGAATTCCAATACGAAGTTGAAGTTTTTGTTTAGGCCGATGTGGAATTTTGAACTCGACAACGGAACTCAGTAGATCCAGTGCACAGTTAGCGATCTCTGGAGCATGGCGATTACCATTCCGTTGCGGTAAACCAGACACAATCATGTAGGCATCGCTTATCGTTTCAACCTATAGAGTGAGAAAACGATATGAGACTGAGTTGCTGGTTTTTTTTTGTTTTTTTTTGTTTTTTCGTTTTATTTTATTACGTCATCACAATCAAGTCAAAATTACACAAGAATACTAACAAAATAACAATAGACACCAAAAGACAGAAACAAAGAACCAAACCATACATATTCCCAAAACTCTAGTGACAAGCAAACGATAAAGCTACAAAAGCAACAAAAAGACACCCTGTAAAGGGAATGGACAAACAGGTGCCGAGCACCTCTACTAGTGTCTGCCCAACATCAAAAACTCTTCTAAAAATAAATCATCAAAGTGAATGTACAACAGTTACTGAAATTAATAACAATTTCATTGAGCTCAAACAATTTTGCACTCACGACATTTACAAACAGAAGACCCTGTACAAAGACAGTAAGTTGCCCTGATCAATCGTTCTTGATGACGTTTTAAACTCGAACTTTCACCTCTGACGTGGGACCTTAAACGTCATGATATTCACGTTAAACGTCATCAGAAAACTCCTCTCTGATTGGACAAAACAGATCAATTCCGAACGTAAACAAACAAATATCGATAAAATGGTGGCCGATCTTCGACGTTGAAGTTTGGATATTTCGTATAGCCACAACACTGAAAAATTTTCAAAACATGGAAAATTTGACGGAAATATCCATGCCCAAAGGATACTATTTACTATTGTAATTTCATAACAACATTGTATGGGTACATACATTTCATTCATTCAAACATGGGTGATTCTGGTTTTTGATCTGCCCTGTTTGACGTCACACAGGTGAAGATTTGCACGTATTTATGTAAAAATACAATATTACATTCTTCACATCGCAGTTACCATAAATGTCTTATATGGTTGCTGAGAGTATATACTAGCCGAGGGACGTGGCTACCTGGCTCAATGTTCTAGCGAACATCATTATCTAGCAAAACAACCCCCTTGAAGTTTCTGGACTGGTCTATAGTATATGGCATTGGTACATATGACATTGTACTCTATATAGGAATAATATATAGTCCGTGACAAATTGCGTCCACCCCTTCTCAAACACCGAACACTGCATGAGACACAAGCAGTAACATCCGTTTTGCTCATGCAGCGTTCGGGGGTTTGAGAAGGGGTGGACGTAATTTGTCACGGATTGCATACTTAAGCTTCAATACCTCGTAAAAAGTAGAGTTCTCAGTTGTATAACTACAGAGAGCAATTTCCATTTTTTTGGTATATGTATACTGTATATGAATTTCGACTTACTTTGTAGACATCATGGTTACCAATTATGTCATCAAAACAGCGATAGAGACCATTAAGAAAGGCTACAATCTGGCAAGATAGTAAGATAGACACATTATTATGGAAAAAAGGGGGTACAAGCTGAGTTTATAAGGTTTCTGGTTAGATTTATGTTCCGTATTCAAAAGTCGGTACTCGTATTATTCTACTTACAGAAGTAAACGTAACTATTACTTGCAATTGAATGAACTCAAACCTAGTGTTATGATGTAAAATACAAACAATCCGATGACGTAATTTTTGTCACGTATCAAAAAATGTCGAGGAATCCATACTAGGTAATCAACTGTTCCAACAAAATTAGAACCCAAGTATACTGTCATAGGAAACATGCATTGACAGTAATATCATTCGGTAGGCGATGCAAAATCATGAAATGACTCTCCAGAACCCATAGTTTATGAAAATGTTTCTATTTCCTGGAGTGGCGTTCCCCTTTAAATAATAACTATTTTTTATTGCCAACCTTGCGTATAGTTGATGATCTCTTTATGATCACTGCAGTTACCGTATCGATAGTTAGTTAGTTAGTTACCAGAATCAATGTACTCTCTGACGTCAATGTCGCAAAACAAAAACGACATCTTATTTACCTGAATCGGTGTACTTTCTGAGGTCAATGTCGCAAAACCAACTATATCAGAGAAATATATCGTTGCACTGTCGTAGTTCTCCGGGTCAACTTTCCTCCCCGACTTCAGCTGCTCTGCAACAGTTCTGTAAGATGCATCGAGAAACCAGTCTTTCGTTATTCTAAAATTAGTAAAATTTGACATTTCATAAGGAAAGCTAGAAAATGTACATTGCTAATTCACATATGCATACATACGTTTTAGACAGACAGGCAAACAGACAGACAGACAGACAGACAGACAGACAGACAGACAGGCAGGCAGGCAGGCAGGCAGGCAGGCAGGCAGGCAGGCAGGCAGGCAGGCAGACAGACAGACAGACAGACAGACAGACAGACAGACAGACAGACAAACAGACAGACAGATAGATAGATAGATAGATAGATAGATAGATAGATAGATAGATAGATAGATAGATAGATAGATAGATAGATAGATAGATAGATAGATAGATAGATAGATAGATAGATACGGACAACAGATGATATTTTCAACACTACGCTTAAGATGAAGAGATGATCTTATCCTGCCGTGAAGAAAGGTGTAGAGGTGCCATATTAATCTTGTAGGACCAGTGTGTGCGAACATAACACTTGAATTGGAAAAAACGGGTCATATTTTATGCCATGGAATGTCTTTGCGAAAAATTGAAAAGTCCAAATTCACACGTATATAATGAAAATGTCATTTCTTACAGTGGAAGCATTCTGTGCAGTAATCGATCCGTCTTGCGTTTTTCTTCCAATACCTCTTCAGTTCGCTGGTCGACGATCTCCTCCAAATTATTGGCATATTTCTCCATCATACTCAAGATGTTATCCATGATATTAATTCTGTCAAGTCAACATAGATGACATACTAGCATCATAACAATAATACTAGTATACTCATATATGATATGGTAAACCGAAATATCAACCCCTACAATATCAGTTTCGAGAGTATTTTCAAGCACAATACCATTTTCAAGCACAATATCAGTTTCAAACACAATATCAGTTTCAAACACAATACCAGTTTCAAGTACAATACCAGTTTCAAGTACAATTATATAGTCCAATTCGAATGTATTGTCTTTGACTTGTAATATATTGTGTCGGTCCTTACTCACTCTTTGCCATTTATCTTCCTCAATTCTGCTCTGATTCTTGGGAAGGTCGGCCTGGCATCTGGATCTTCAGCCCAACATTTTTGCATTAGGGTAATGATAGCGCGATCGTCCAGACTCATTTGTAAAACTGGGCGATACGGAGTACTTTCCCCATTTCTGATGCGGTTTACAGCATCTGAAAAATATATACTTATAATACACAAAATATTTCATACTTTGTTCGACGTTTTAGTGAAAAGTAGTCATCGTGGAATAATTTATAATATCTATTCTTTACATCCCCACAAACCGTTTTTGAACTTTGATAGAAACTAATGTGTTGGACTAAAAGCAATTCAAAATGGAAAAGTGTCATTGAAAATGGGTATCGTCTTGCTTTCATGCTATAGTGAAATGGCGAAGAAAGCAACAGCAAATGAAGCTTTATTAAATTATTAAATCAATTATCTACCAGTAGTACAATAACCAGTCTGGGAGAAAACATACAAAACCAATCCAAAAGTGTTCCAATCACTTGCTCTTTACGTCATACACAGAGTTGTTTACCAATGTTACTACCAGTAACTTTAGAGTTACAAATAGACGGCACGATTTTTTGTATTTCTCTCACAGCATTTAGTTATACCTAAAAATACAGGCACTGATGGCGCGCGCGCACATAAAATGTATCATTGTAATGCGTGTGCGGTATAGTGTCTGTTTTCGTTTTGTTTGTTCTTTTAGTAATTTGTAACAAATGTTTGATGTGTAAAAAAAACACATCATGCCGCATAATTGAAACTCTAAAGTTACTTAGTTTTGGTAGTACCTACCTCTTGGCGTAATATGGTCAAATATGTATGGTGCAGAGCGTTCTACTATTTCAAACATTATGATCGCATAACTGAAAACATCTCCTTTTTGTGTTCCACTCTTGGGAGGGAAATTCAGTCGCAATATTTCAGGAGCAGTCCAAAGCTTGCCTGAAAATGAATGATTGATTAATGTGGATATTTGCATAAAGAGTGATCTCTTGTAAAGGACAGAGGGGATTGAGCAGCACATTAACATATTAATATACCACGTTGTCAACCATGTACACTGTACTGTTATGACCTGGTTTCAATATGGCTACTTATGTACATAAATGGAGATAAAGATTGAGAAAAAATCTGATGGAAAAATGATTTTCGAATAGATACAAAAGGTAAATCTTGGAGCGGGTGGGATACGCAACTGCGGTAAACATCAAAGGATATCCGAATGTTTACTTTTGAATAGATACAACAAATCATATATCTTAGAGGGCCATAGAATTTGGAGGGGACATGAGTCCCCTCAGGATGCTATGTCCCCTCCAAGTTCTATGTACATAATTATGTATTAATCTTACGCATAAACTTCTCTTGTTCGTCTGTTTCATTAGTAACCTGTCCTTGTACAATACTTGCCAAACCATAGTCGGTTATCTTGACTACCCATCTGCCATCTACCAGACAATTGGACGACTTCAGAGCTCCATGGGAACCGATGCCATGGCTACTCTTGTGCAAGTACTCCATTCCCTACAATGTTAACATATTTTGTCTAATACACGTGTATTGATTACTTCTATCAACGTATGATTTTGGGTGACCATAAATAACATCGGTAACTTATAATAATTCAACTTTGAAAGCTTGCAAAGAAGCTTTAATATGTCACGAATTGTGTTTGAATGTGATAAAGAAAGTATTTAAAGCCGAAATGATCAATCAGGACCCTGAGTTCAGACATGACACTTGCCATTTGGATGATTTCATGCATAGGTTTAGTGGGTAAACCTCTGATGATGACCCTGATCTCTTCATTGCGACAAGCTTTTTATTTGACACTCGCGACCAGACTTGAATTTTGTGTGATACAAAATTTTTTAGAAAATCAGGTAATGGGAAGACAATGCCTAACACAGCATTAGGTGACACACACATGATGGATTGTCTTTGCCATATTCATTACATCCCATTCATGTTCCATTTGTTTTATCCTCATGTGTGTATAAGATACTGCATACCAAACAAGCTTGAAATTAATGAATTCACCTTACATGTACATTATACGACTCATCGACATACCTTAACAATATCGGTCATAAAAGACATCTTAAATGATCGGTCGAGTCTGACGTCGTCGTTCTGGAGTACGTCCTGAAATTAACATACGACATATGTTATACGTACTTAAGGACAGGACAAAAACTACAGTTGTTGTTGTTGTTGTTGTTGTTGTTGTTGTTGTTGTCGTTGTTGTTGTTGTTGTTGTTGTTGTTGTTGTTGTTGTTGTTGTTGTTGTTGTTGTTGGGTTTTTTGCTTTCTGTTTTGGGGGGATGGGGTTCACCATTTTTCATCATGCAAGTGTTTGGGAAGGATCACATTTTATTTTGTGCAAAGACATTTTTATGACAGATATGCAAATGACAGAGGGGGAGTAATTTCTAGGCAAGTTTTTTGGGGATGGTTAATCATTTTCATGAACTGAATTTCTGAAACTAAACATCAGTCCCCTCCCAGTGTAATTTGTGTCCAGTCCCTTATCTGATTTCACTGTTGTTACCTATGATGTCAATTTTTTTTCTGAAATAGGTTTGTGGCCAACTATTGTTAGAGTTGTACATCTAATAGGAATTGCATTAGTAACTAACACTTCTAGACCACTATGGAAAAGTACACAGAATTAAGAGTTATTTTCATGGAATAATAGCACAAACCTGTAGACTTCCTTTAGTGCAATACTGCCATGCCAGATAGATACTTCCCGTTTCAACACACGCACCAATAAAAGTGTTGAGGTTCTCATGAGTCAACAGTCTTATCTGAAAACAATGATCAAGTTACATATATGTAAAAACGATTGAATGTGAGTTACAAGATCAGTGACAATAAGTTGCATTTTACAAATCTCTTATGTACAAATAGATTATTCTAGAGTACATTGTAAGGTAGATGTTAGAGTGATTTATTGCAGCATATTACAAATTTATTGTTGATTTCTGAATGCAACATTCCTGTTGCTGTAATCAATGTGTATAGATCCAAGTCTGTGTATATCTACATATGTATCAGCTTATAGACCACACGTACAATAACCAAGCTGGTAGCAATAAAGTTGTTGACTTTCACGGTGCCCTAGATCACGATAGCAATTCTTTTCCACACTATGTTACATAACTTTCAATTTAAAAGTATGTGTCAGTTCTAAAACTCGCCTCACTGAATTCGACAAGTACAGATCTGTTCATTTGTAGATGTTCCTTGTTGATCTTTTTCAATGCCACAAGAACACCTCTGTACATGGCTGTCCTGTTGTAGTATTGCACTGTACGACTCGACGGTGCTGAGCTTTTCCCGTCCATACTACGAGCACTATTTGAAGAATGCTTTGACAGGCCTGTCACTGACTGGTTGCTTGGAAGACTCGACTACAAATTATTTATACAGACAAAGGCGGGCCGGCAAGCAGGCAGGCAGACAAACAGACAGACAGACAGACAGACAGACAGACAGACAGACAGACAGACAGACAGACAGACAGACAGACAGACAGACAGACAGACAGACAGACAGATGCATGTAATTAGAAACAACAACAACAAGGGAATACACATAAAAAAAATAGAAAAGTAAAATAATATCAGAGCATGACATACAAAGATATAATGACGAACATGTGAATGATAACTGGCGTCAAGTGTGGCTTGGATGTACGGAATTTCCAGTTTACAATACTAGTATAACTCCTTACCGACTTATTTAGTTCAAGTGGCAGTGTAGTTATACACAATTTGTTTGACCTTGTAAATTGCAAACCGACAGGCTGTTGACCTTGCCAGTACATAGAAATATGCTTTATTGTTATAAAACGTGTTGAGAAAATTATACCAAAAAATGTATGTCACTTCCACTTGTTAAACCCTGTCCAAACGATTTCAACTTCTGAGAATATTAGATGTGATAAGCTTATGTGACTTCCGTTTGTTATACAAGACGATTTCAATTTATGAGAATAAAACATGGATTGTACTTACGCGACTTCCATATTTTGTTAAGCCAGACAAATGCTGAGAACTAGATGCGATGTACATGTACTTACATGGCTTCCAGTTGTACCAGATGCTTTCAACCGCTGAGAACTCGATGTAACATACTGTACTTCCTCCATTTGCATTTTCCATCTCAAATTCAGTAATTCCGATTCGTATTTACTCCGACTTAAACAGAGCGTAGATATTTATTTTTGTTTATTTATTGTCTGTTTATCGTATTATTTGTGATAAAGTGAAGTAAATGGAGAGTAAATGAATAGTATTTGTGTAATAATTCGTTCAATGATAGTTTCATAAGCGGGTTATATACAATGTATTTCCCTAGTAGTTGAGCCTTCGGTTTACCAAGATAGACACAAACTAAAACTATTGTCGCAACATATTGATAAGCTATTGAATAGACATTGGTTTAATATAGTCTCAGCAGGGAGGCGTCTGTGAAAACTAGTGTATTTACAGTTACATGAACTCACAGTGCTGTTTTGGGACTTCCAATGTTTTCACTATGTTGATTAGAATCACACAACAGAGGAACCGCTATCATCCACTTGCGTAATATACCACATTGAAGAACAATAGATTTAGTTTGCATCTATCTTAATAAACCGAAGGCTGGATTACCGTTGTCGATGCAATTGTTGTCTTGAAAGTTTAGTAATTATTTTACTGTAACTGTTATTTCTTTGTTTCAAAAAAAAAGAAAAGACAATCAAATGCAAAGATCAAAAGACGGGCATAATTGACAAATGGCAATAAAATTGCTTAAAGGTCGTAGGTACGTATTCTTGTCAAAGTAATGCGTTGCCTCAGTTTATTCTGTGACCAATCTCTGCGATAGAGTTTTGACATTTTGAAATAAACTCGAAACGGTCAGTGAATTGCTAACGCTGACCACTATTCAAGTATAAATATGGTGATGCTGGACTCACCGATACAGCCAGACCGAGAGGATACTAACTGCAACTATCACCACTCCACCAGCCACGAAAGCTGCTATATATATTAGGGCATCTAAAAAAATCAAGGAAATCTCCCTATTTACCGGAAGTCATGAACTTATCATGATGTAAGTGATTTGCCATTCAACTTAATTTGTAGGGAATACTGGATCGACATTAAGTCATCAAATTCTAATGTACAGTTCCATTTATAAGTTTAGGATGTTGTGACGTCACGAGAATTGTCGATTTCTCAAAGTGAACACTGGCGACGCTGTCTTCGAGGGCAAAATTGCGAGGATATCAAAGCTCACACGAGTTCATAAGATAGTACAAAATCTAATCATAAAATCTGTCGTCTTTGCTGCAATACACAAAATCAATCAAGCTAAGGAATATTTCTATTAAATTTCATTTTCACCGTGACGAAATAAATGTTAACACTTGTACCCCACAGGCTGGTCTGGGCGTTACTTTCTGAGTGGCAGTGACCGATGAGTACATTAGCCAATAAGAACGACGGAAATTGATGAAAGGGCACGTCGTGAAGACGCCTACGAGCCCTGCCGCAAATAATCTATTTTGAAGGGTTAGAGTGTATGATTAAACTAGAAACTTAGCCAATGTATGAACAAAGTAATTTACGACCAAATAATGATGTAGATAAATATCATTTACCCTTGTCTCCATCGCAAAGTTCACCTCTAAATCCACACAGAGGTGCATCTCGAGGGGCGTATTGGTGTCCTACCCTACCGTCTGGCCAACGTGGTTCCCGTAGTTGACGGAATATCTAAAAAAAAAAAAATATTCATACAAACAAAATATTTTTTCTGACGAGAAAAAAATATGATAACATCGCGTATTCCTCGGGAAAGGCAACAAAACAATGAGTAAAAGAAGCTAAATCAATTGAAGTAAAATAACTGACATGGACACAATTTGGCTTCAGTTAGGGAGGCCGATAACGTCATGGAGAAATGGTTTGCCAATGTGCCTTCAGTTAGGGAGGCTGATTTCGTTACAGTAACTGTGAGCTGGTGTGTATGGTATAATTATTTAATTGCTTCACCTATTCTAATACAAAATAAAGTCATGTGTGCACATGTCAGATAAACACGGTATAATCATAGTCGTAGATCTGTGAGGACCACGAAATAGTTCGGTGTGAACGAGTGAACTTCGGCCATGACTATTGTCTAACCACATGGAGCCCAGGAACCGTGTTACAAACAAACAAAGTGTGTATGGGTAAATGAAACTCATGGATAACTATATATGTGCGTGTGTGTGTGTGTGTGTGTACAGGTGGAAGTAGTGGGAAACAACCCTATACCATTAAAATCATTTTTTAGAGAAAATGGAACCAGGGGAGGGTCATATTTTACACGACAGACTCATCCTCCCCCCCCCCCCTTGTTATTACTGAAAGCTTCGAATCCTTAAACATTGACTAGGTTTTGTTTGTGGGATCCCCAATGGGAACAAACAATCGGAGGACTTATGACGTCTGATGTAGGAACATTATTTATAAGTGAGTAGACCGGAGAATTTGATAATCTAAACGTATTGGTGTCCAGTATATGAATAATACATGTTAACTTACCCTAGTACCATCGTCAAGGTTGACAACTTCAGACATTTTTTCAAATATTCCATTTGGCTGAAGATCAGTTATCCAGAAATCGGGTTCTCTATCTCCATATTCATCCAGTAATACATTGCCCGTCATTCCTAAATCAATGGAACTGACAAAGTCAACATGTCTTTGTTCGATCATCACCAAGGGTTGGAATCTTAAAGTGTTTCTTTTTTTTTGGATGATCTAAAACAGCCAACCACCCAGTGGTTTTTTTAGTTTGTTGGTTTAAAGTGCGACGAAAGATGTATTTTCAAATTTGTCACAAATATATAAAGAAACATTTAAAAATTCTTCATTGAATTGTACACTTGTGTTTTTATACAGTTGGCAAGGTAGGGTAAACATTGAATTGAATACTTGAAAAAATAACTATAAAAAAAATATGTTTTTTAAACTTTAAATTGAAATCACCACACGAACGTAACAATCAGCACAAGATCACTACCTTTAAAGAAAAGACCGGCCATGGCTGTGAGCAAACTGTCGCCATCTTTGTGATCGAGTCCCCGCGATAACGAGTAGTTCAGTGCAAGTGAGTATAAAATAACGGCGTCGTACAGAAAGGCGGAGTATTTATTACCCTGTAAGAGAGTTTCCATGGAAATACTTAGAGCAGAGATAGTGTGAAAAATGTATCGTATTCATTGCTGTCGCTACAACATGCCTATTTCTTTTCAAAACTTCCTTCTCAATTTTATCTACTCTTCCTTTTTAGTGCCTTTGTGTTCTTGTAAAATAGACAGAGGGAAAAGGAAAACAAAAGTAGTGACAGTATAGTACGTGACAGCAATGAATAGCAATAACCTAAGAATCCATATTGAATGAAATCAAATGGCCCAAATGTTAATTCCCGGTGACACTGCTCTTGAAAAGCAAAATTTCCAAATACATGTGTGTATGTGTGTGTATGTATGTATGTATGTATGTATGTATGTATGTATGTATGTAAATCTCTGGATTAATAGAGCTGAAACCTTACATCCCCACGGACTTAATGAATACGAACCATCTGGCATACAAAACTAACTACGTTCTTTATTGACCTGTTAATTTATTCTACATTTCCCTTTGATCACATGACTGTGTTTTCCTTTTGTTCGGACATGCGTAGTTAATTTACTAGCTTTCGTGTGTTTTGTCATTGCTTCAATAAGGTGTGCTAGACGCACCGAAACGTTGCTTGTTAGCATTTTACTCTGGGATTGAAAGTAAGGTTGACTTCGTACACTTCTACCAGTTCATCATGTCACCTTTATATATATATATATGACCTGACGAGGCTCTGTTCAATAAGGCGAAATATTGTCAGAACTTTTGGAAGCCCTTTTAGTTGAGTTTTGTTGAGACCATCCAGTTCGTTCTCATTTGTGTTTATATATATATATATATATATATATATATATATATATATATATATATATATATATATATATATATGTAATGTATATATATATATATATATATATATATATATATATATATATGTGTGTGTGTGTGTGTGTGTGTGTGTGTGTGTGTGTGTGTGTGTGTGTGTGTGTATGATTTCTTCAAAATGTCCTAAACTCATGTCATGTTTGTCGCTATTTATATATGTTTATGGAAATTATTCTTTACACACCATTTAATCACTTAATTTCATCAAAATCATTTTTAGATTTTTGTCTATTTTGACAATATTCCTTCATGACCTCTTCTCTTTGTTTATCACATTTCCTAAATCCGTGTTGTTCCTTTCAGCCAGCTTTCCCGGGATTTGAACATGAGGGATCATTCAACATGGTCTTTGTAATTGTTACCTTTGAAGAATTTGTTTTTCATTTGCTTTAAAACGACTTCACCATCTTTATAATTATAGTTTAAAGACATTGTTTGATTTATAGCTATAGCGTACAAGATGAGGGCATCGTAGAGAAATGCCGAATACTTGTTACCCTGAGATAGGAGATATAATGTGTTCAATTGAAATGATTAATACCATAACATTCCATGGTCATACGTGCATGCCCAATAACACCTCACTGGCCTCAAACTGTGGCGATTGCAGAGTTTCAAACAAATGATCCAGAAATGTGATTACTAGTATTTAACATTGCCTTGTAAGCTTATGAGTCATTTTTATTCACTTTAATAATATTACCTTTTTTCTCAAAAACGTGAAGCGTTCTTAAATTGCAGAATTCGAATGAACCCATCAAACCACTTCTACGAAAAGTGACCGTGTTCCGCCATTTTTGGCGTATGGGTTCATGGGTACAATCCTCACCCAAAAAACAACAACGAGATCATCCAAAATCTGAGACATTCTCAAAACTGACTCTAAAGGGTCGACTCGAGATTTTAATCAGATTGCTTAGCTTCAGGCCTAAAAACCAATTGTTACTAACCCAGTTGTGAAAGCACGGTGCAACCATGTGCAGTTTGAAATGTGATTGTTTGTAAAACCTCAGACCACTATTATATAAAAAAGTTAGTGGTCTGAGGTAAAACTATACGTTAACTCAATGCTACGCTTACCTTGACACCATCTTGGAGGGATAAGTTCCATGGTGGTCGCTTTAATCGACTTGCAACTTCAACGGTAAAGGTATCTATATTTTCATTTGACAATGCGGCTAGAGACATCTGTTAAATACAACGATAATATACTTGTGCCGAGTTAAGTAAAATAACAAATTACATCATAAAATTCAGCCAAAAACTGCTTCAAATGTTTGTTAGTGTTCGTACAGGAAGTGATTTGTAAGCAAACTAGATAAATGCGAGTAATTTATGCATGGTGACGTTTCATATATGACAGACAGGACGTGACGTAGTGATTACTTGTGTACCCATGTTATTAATAATCACTTCCTGCTAATACAATAACATACTTTTTACTCACTTTGTTCTAGCTGTTCGCTATTCATTGAGTTACAAACATGGTACTTGGTATATTATTTAACGTTATTTTTGTTTTTCAAGTAAACATAAATGGACGAGTTGTTATATATCAGTAGAAAAAAAATCCAAAATAAATACCCTGGTCCCATTTCTCATCTCCATATTTGTTTCCTATAAACCGATATCAACTTGAACATTCAAGTCTCCTTAAGACCATGTGGATTCTGTCTCACCTACATTAACCTGTTCACTGCGATGTTGTGTACATCGTTTGCTGTCGTACCCCCTAGCCCTCTTATCCAACACTTTGAGGGCTAGAGGGTACGATAGTTGACGATGAACAGGCTACACCAACATTATTACAGAATCTAAACTTGACGTACATGAAACACAGCTTCAAAAGCTTGCCTTGCATCCTCATTTCTATCGTTTCCCAGGTACGTCTCTTCGGCTGTAATAACGTCTTCGTCTGGTAGCATTTCCACGGTATAAAACACGTAGTCTCCCTTCGTCATACCCATGTCAAAAGCTTCTAATAATATCATACGACGATCACGCTTTGGTGCAGAGATGACAACGACTGAGAACAAAAAAAATGGGAAGGTTTCCAAAAATCGTAAATCTCTTCTTCTTTTTGATGTAACACTTCATCACAATTTCATGTCCGTTCATTTCCTTCAGAAACTGTAGAAAATGGCAAATTTCTACATACACGGAAACATATGAAATATCAAAATAACATTAATCGCACGAAGTGTAACCCATTGAATGACGACTTTTTTGCAATTGAACGTTGTGTAATTCACGCAAAGACCTCAATTAATTCAAAGGAAGTATTAGAAAGAAGGACGAAATTAGAAGTATGTACAATCCATATGCAGTATATCTATAAGCACATGGGATTAGTAAGCGGAGCCATATGGATGAGGATTACGTATTTATTTTGGATTTTGTAGTTTATAAAAGAATGTTATCACGACTTTCTACTTGAAAAATCAATAACATATGCCAGTCCTTGTATGTACGTACAATAACAAACTTTTTACACATTTTTGTAATGTATTGAATTCCAAAAACAGACTTTGTCAGACTAAATGTAGTTTCACATTGATAGCCATGATAAAATTGTTTTAGAATAAAAATCCAAAATAAATACCCAAATCCTCATCTATATGACCACTTTAAAGCATACAGTCAACCTCTGTCCTAGGTACCAAATTCTCCAGCTTGGTTGACTGGTGTTGACTCAATGATTGGGTTACAATCACGACTTTTCTAACAGTTCAAATTTAGGCCATAGACTTTCTTTAGCAATCAGAAACAAACGGTAGCAACGAGGCTCGAACTAGACTTATAGAAAGACCTCAGATCTATGCTCGGAAGGTTGCCAAACAAAAGCCGGTGGACACTGTGTATGATTCACAGCCCTCGGCGGTGTCTTTGGCGCTATGCGACCTCTGTAGAATTACCCGAGGACCTAGCAGCTAGCTTAGACCATTAATTTTCTATAATGATCTGGGCAGCTAGGCTAGGCTTGTAACTTGCAACCTGCAGATTCTTAGCCTGTAATTCTAACCATTCGACAATCATGGCTCCACATCTTGTCATTCTTAGATGTAAAGTGTCGTGAATAATAATGATTCAAAGTAGAATAAATAAATAAATAAATAAATAAATAAATAAATAAATAAATAAATAAATAAAGATATTTATATAGCACCTAGTATCCATCAATGATGCTCACTGGCGCTTTACAATAGAAACTGTTACAGATAAGCTCTCTCAAAAAGGTATATCTTTAGTCTTAATTTGAATGTCGCAGTACTCGGTGCAGAGCGGACAGTGTTAGGTAGTTGGTTCCACAGAATTGTGGCAGCGTAGCTGATGAAAGATCGATCTCCGTACGATTTGAGTCTTGTTCTGGGAACCTTGAGTGTTGTATGATGACTTGAGCGCAAAGATCTTGTAGGGTTGTTAACTACAATAAGTTCAGCAAGATATTGAGGGGCGACACCATTTAATGATTTATAGGTGAGAAATAAGAATTTTATACATAATTCTGAAGGTTACTGGAAGCCAATGGAGATGCATCAGGATTGGTGTGATGTGATCACGTTTCCTTGACTGTGTGATAAGTCGAGAGGCTTAGTTCTGTGCTCCTTGCAAAAGACTGATGTGAGCATGTGGTAGTCCGAACAAGAGGGCATTGGCATAGTCTAGGTGTGAGGAGATGGTAGAGCATATAAGTTTAGAATAATTAACCACTTACTTCTTCCTTCCCTAATTGTTTTCCTAAGGATATTCTGCACCTTTTTCTTTGTTGGGTTAATGCCATAGGCCACTTGGTAACCAATTGTTACGTTTTTCTCCCCAAAAGTCTAATAAATTAAAACACAAAATCAAAATAGAGTAAATATAACAGTGCATGATGACGAAGTACAAATAAGTAGAACTTTTTGGCTATTTTACGAAAATACACAAATATCAACTCTACTATAGACTTGTTCAAGTCTCTGGGACCTTTTTCATTCTAATTTGAATAAAAATCTCTTTCTTTTTAAAACAAAACAAAACCACACAGCTTTGTTAAGTTCTTTTGTGTGAAATGGCAACCTGACAGAATGAACCAGTTGGATGAACGCATACCCTTCTTGAGACTTGTATCGGTGAAGAGCTCCAGCCATGCTATGAATTATGGGATGCGATGTCATCGTCGTTCATACTCAAGGCCTTATATTTATCTATGACAAAGTTAATGTTATGTAAATCGAGTAAACATGAACGATTCTAAGTTTCTTAATATTATTCCAGTGTGTTTTTTGTTTCAATTGCAATAAAAACAAAACTTTTGTATTGCTTAGTGACATAGCAAACCACGCATATATATTGCTTTTCTCAGAAGAAGTTGACCCTTGCCGGGAAAAAAAAATCAGTTTCTCGACATCATCGACACTCGGTCCTTTCGTTTTACTGTTGGTGTGCAGTGTATGTTAACCCTTTCAAGAAAACTAGAGGTGTTGAATACAATGACAACTTATGATGATTTCATTATTATATCAAGTCATTTACCTTCAGGATAGCTTTGCCTGCATCGAGATAACTGATAAACGTAGAGTATATGACAACAACTCGAGTCCAATCATAGCTTTCCATTATCTCGTTGAGAACTACCCCTAACTTTGTGAAAGGTCCGAGGGTTCTTCCTAAGGTAGAATATACGTTCTTGTCGTTTAGCTCTGGTGCTGTGGCCACCCATGAAATTATTGGAATGTTCCAAAATGAAGCCAATTGTCCAACCATCATACATGCTACAGATCAAATGAAAAAAAATTATCACCGGATGTACACAGTCATCACCTTGGTGTTGGTGGTTGTGTTGTTGTTGTTGTTGTTGTTGTTGTTGTTGTTGTTGTTGCTGTTGCTGTTGTTGTTGTTGTTGTTGTTGTTGTTGTTGTTGGTGGTGGTGGTGGTGGTGGTGGTGGTGGTGGTGGTGGTGGTGGTGGTGGTGGTGGTGGTGGTGGTGGTGGTGGTGGTGGTGGTGGTGGTCTAGAAATTATCCCCTATTTCATGTGTTTAGAGTTATGGTTTTGAATAATACAACATTGAAGGCATTATTGTCATTTCAGCATGAAAACAAAATGTGATTAGCAGTAATATCAGATTTCATGCACACGTTCTCTTCTTCTTCTTCTTCTTCTTCTTCTTCTTCGGTGTCTACACTGGATCTGACAGAGTGATTCAAGTGATTTGTACGATACACTGTGATGTCTATTTCCCAAGCAATCATAAGTGGAAGAAGGCAACTTGCGTATGAATCATAGTGTTTCCATGATGAAAATACACAGCGTTATAATAAGTATCGGATTTGATGAGGAAGGAACAATGAAAATACTTTTGTATTATTTAACTAAATATCACGTTGGAAGTAATCGTTAACGGCATAACCTAATACATGGACTAGGCTACTGAGCCCAGTCCAATGGCCAAACCCTACAGCCAAGTCCAACAGCACTGTCAAATTACCTAGCCTAATGACCCAGCCCAACAGCCCAGCCCAATAGCCCCAGCCCAACAGCCCAGCCCAATGACCCAGCCCAACAGCCCAGCCCAATAGCCCCAGCCTAACAGCCCAGCCCAGGTTTCAGGATATGCCACAGTTAACAGTGTAATAGACCTGTGGCTGGTTCCAAGATGCAGTGTGCGTTTCTCCATACAATACCATGTATTGTGTACGCTCTGAGTTCGCACGCGCTACTCAGGGAATGTTTGTCACCTGACCGTACCCTGGGTTCACCCTCTGTCACTGATGGCGTTTTAATCTTTGTTCTATAAAATCACTCATAATTAAAGAGGTCAACACGTGTTTCCATAATTTCGTTGAAAATGTTATTTCAAACGTAATGTAGATAGACAAATCTCTTAGGTCTCTATTGTACACTGGCTTAATTTTGAATAAAAATGTGTCCAGTTAAAAATTGTAACTTTTTGCAGCAAATTGTGTGGGAAAGTACAAAAGATGTGCGCACATGCACTGCGCATTTTCCGCGATTAACAGTAGTCTTGAGAGCTGTACCTTCGACATCAAAATCCAAACTTCAATTTCCATTATAATGATAATGACAAGGAGAATCCACTGAGTTCACCTTGGGTTCCGGCATAAAGGAGGATCATAAAAGTTTGGGAGTTGGCTAAAGAAATGAATTATTTTGTTGTGCTACTTATTTGAGAAAGCACCGTCCAATTCTTTTTAATATAGACGTTTTTTTTTTACTTTGAATGTGACATCTTATCGGCAACTACTTTTAAAAATACGACAAAAAAATCGAAAAAGCTGTTCAACCTACCGATATTTTTTTGGTGATGGGCAATATATCCGCATGCGGGCTTCGCATGTCAGTAAAATGCACACTTTATTTCAAAATTAAGGATATTTCTTTATATTTTCTGAATAGTACATGTAACAATATACATTTGAGTCTATTCCAAATTATATAATATCTTATAAAGTGGTTTAATTGGCTCTGATGATGCATACAAGCATGAATTGTGATTAAATATTAAGCAACAAAATACACTTCCAGATGATATGTAATTCATAGCGTAATTGTTTCAATTCTGGTATTTTATTACCATATTCAAGTATTGTAAGACTTTAAATTATGTCTATGGTTTGATATTTTATGCCTCTAAATGGCCTCCTACACTGTCTTGTTTTCATTTTTTTCACCTTTAGAGCTGTCTCCTTCCAATCAGTAGCAATCAAGGTGATAATTGTCTTTCTCCCAAAAGAAGATGGAAGGTGGCTGGCTAAGTACCTCCCTGTATAGGTTAGCGCTAATTAGAGACATCTCCTTATGCATGTGAAATCCACATCCTGTGTAAAGTAATCTCGTTCGGAGTATTATTGTAGTTGGATATCACTGATATTTGTATGCATCATTGTACCATATGATTTTATATCTCCACTGTAGTGTAGGTGACAGAAGGGGTAGCTAAAATAATGCTTGAGTTTCATTTGGCGAGGCTTAACATTTTTTGAGAAGAGAGGATGAGAGGAGCTACAACGTTAACATTTGTTTACATTTCCTAACTGTAGCTATGCAGACAATTGCATGAGATAGTATCAAGATGACTGAATAAGTTCTATCTAAACTCGACCTGAAATATTTTGTTATCATTATATATGGCTTGTTTTATCCTTGTCAAGGATTGTGAAAAAATGAAATCGACCTACTTACCCAATGTGATGGGTTAGGTTGCCCGTTGACCAGCTTTTATTTATTTTTTCTGGCCTTACATATGATATTTGATTGCGTATGCTAAAATAGATATTATGTAAATTGCATGTACATTTATGTAAATTAGCAACCTTTCTAAATTTTGAATGCATGATTGCACAAGACAAAGTCCTGTCCTGCCCCCCCCCCCCCGGCAATTTGGTCAGGCTACGGCCCTGATTGATCTTGAGTTCCCAGGATGTGAATACGACCAAATTGCCGAAGTTCATCACAATCGCAAATATTTAGGGTAATTACCATTTAGTCATTTTTCCCAATCTTCTATTTAGCAAATTCGTGACGTTCACTGGGTGATAATACATTTGCATATTTCTTAAACTATTCCCATGACCCAATAGGCATAGAATTCTTTATGTATGTAAACAAACAAACAGCAAACCTGATGAACAAGGTGGGCCGATAATGACGTCAACACGTTCTTGAATATGTAAATCAACGGCGTATCCTGAGGCTTGTTTACTGTTACAGCTAGAGTCACGTGTCACGACCCTGTTTCAAATAGAAAAAAAATGTTTCATCAGATGTGTGTATTTGAACGAGAAGAACATATAGAGGAACGTGAATAAGATGGAAAATGGTTTGATTATTGATTTTCATTAGACCCATTTAGAGTTGCACATTACACGAATAATTAAATGTTGAAAAGGGGGCAACTCGCCTCTTACCACTGCGGTTGAGGTGTGAGCCCTGGTCTGGGTTTTGCCATGTTGTAAGTAATAAAGGTGTCGTTTAGTTTGAGTACTATGCCAAACAAGACATGTCTTCTCCGGGCTTTCCAAAGACACGACGCACTCGGAAGACAAGCGCTTACATGCTTAAAGATATATCTAGTTTAAATAAATATAAATATTATACTAAAAGGCGAAATATAAAACAATAGTGTGTTTCCGATAACTCTACCGACCCTAGTTTAAGTCCCCAACCCTCAACATTTTATAATATAGTAATGATTTACTTCTATTTCCGTGTACATCTTCGTGCCTTTGCCTCATCTGTGGTCATTTTTAAAAATCATATTCCAGGTCTTTTTAGACTATAACAGTACAGTCTGCACAAAGTGCTTGTCTACTTAACTTATAATTGTCTTCACTTTCTTCGTTTACACACAAGTATTGTGACCAACAAGTATTCCTTGATGGTGGCATAGTAATTTTTACAAAATAAAATAAAATTCCAACCTACCTACCCTATTTTCTAAAGTCATGTTTTCGGAAACAAGTATTGTCATTTTATTGGAAAGAAGTATTGTTTTTTGATATTTTGCCTAAGGCCTAAAACATTATGATGTGGTTCCGATTACACTCAATTTTAGAATAGGTGGGGTAGATAGATTTTTTTAAATAATTTATTTATATTTTTTCATGTGTGAGTGTCTAGTCCAGGTAGTTTTCCATTGTTTTACATTTTGGCTCCTCGACAACTTATTTGACTCGCCTAGAGCCAAATAAGTTGTCGAGGAGCCAAATAAGTTGTTGAGGCTAGTCAAATAAGTTATACATATTAAATAATGTCCCTAACACTGCGCCATAGTGTGGTGTTCATATAAACACCTCTCTGCTCTGCACTTTTAAAAGAAGGCCTAAAAGAATGTTTGGTTCCGGTTACCCGATCTCGCCCAGTTTTTCACTTTTTTTAAATTACATTATCGAGATTTTTTTAATGAAATTGCGAAAATTGTGAAGTCTCGCCAGAAATAGTGGATGCGGAAACTGACATCAAAGTAAAAATACAATATAAAACTGTTCTTCCAATTGATGAGAAGAAACCAATAACACATAAACCATATGGAAAACAACAGAAAGCATAACTACCTGAACTAGACATTCACACATGAAAAAATATATATAATAAAATCTACCTACACCACCTATTCTATAACCGAGCGTGATAGGGGGACCACACAATTTTTAGGCCCCAATTAATAACATTTTTTCTTCACTTTTATTTCACTTACGTGTAGTAATATAATGGTTTGAAAGAGAATGATCCGGTTGGGTTTCATACAAGTATATCTCTGCGCTTCTGTTCTTTTTTTCAAATTAAGATAAATTTTTGGTGAAGAATTACACGAAAATTTGTGACAATGAAAGAGAAAAATCGGGGTTTAAAAAGTAAACTTACTCAAATTCAAGTTCTTCTACCATATCCATTTCCTTGATGGCATCAATGGCGATATTGATAGCCCCTGCACTAGTCGCACCGCTGAAATCATTCAAAAGATCAGAATTGGTCCAGGGAGCTAGAAAACCCATTTTGATTTTGATGACACCAAGGGTTGGATGAAAATAAAGCACTAGGCAGAGTAAGATTATGTAAGCTGATGTACACATAGCGAAATTTCCTTGTTGGGCTAGAGGAAATAGGACTGTGCTTTTAATAGACGAACATCAACATATATGTACATAGGTAGTTCTTTGGAAATAATGCGCCACTGAAAAATATATTAACGATAATAATTATACTTTGTTTTCTGTGGAGCTGTTCCATTTAACCGTCTTTTACCGCTGCGCATCATATCCATGCATCGACAACTATTTGCTCGTGGGACGCACAGTGAACGTGACAACGTACACCACATGGACTCTGTAATTATTTCGGCCCACCAGTGAGATGGTGATGGGGTAACGTATCATTATCGCAGTTGGTGTCCCCCATCTCAGCTCACCTTGAGAAACCTACTTATGCCACGATTTAACATTACCTTCAACCTTACTATTTTACTCACAATTATGATTTTATACGACATCAATACTCAATTAAGTGGAGGACGAAATTCACAAACTGACAAGGAGACTAAATTAGTCTTTTCATGGGGCTTTTATAAGTTCAAATTTAGTAAACAGTGTGTATTTTGGCAATGTTGATAACCGTTAAGTGTGTATATTTAAATATAGTCTATCTATCTATCTATCTATCTATCTATCTATCTATCTATCTATCTATCTATCTATCTATCTATCTATCTATCTATCTATCTATCTATCTATCTATCTATCTATCTATCTATCTATCTATCTGTCTGTCTGTCTGTCTGTCTGTCTGTCTGTCTGTCTGTCTGTCTGTCTGTCTGTCTATCTATCTATCTATCTATCTATCTATCTATCTATCTATCTGTCGTCTGTCCGTCCGTCCGTCCGTCTGTCTGTCTGTCTGTCTGTCCGTCCGTCTGTCTGTCTGTCTGTCTGTCTGTCTGTCTGTCTGCCTGTCTGTCTGCCTGCCTGTCTGCCTGTCTGTCTGTCTGTCTGTTTATTAATCTGTCTATCCCTTTTAAATGTAGTCCCTTACTCACTTGTAGTTCTGTACTGGATATAAATACACATACTGTACTAAAGTCTTATAACACATGTACACTTCACTTTGGATAAAACTGTACCAGTCCTCCAAATGTAAATTTTATTCATAAAGCCGTTGAAATTGAAATCACTCCCCTCTGGGAGTTTCAGTATCATGAATAAAGGTGAACCACCCACTGTCTCCGGACTCTCCCCAGATCAGAACTGCCTCCCAGACACTCTGTCTTTCCTGTTTCCACTGTGTATACACAATAGTGATCTACCGAACAAAACAAGTCTTGTGTAATTAAAATATGAACAGCAGAAACTACCACTGGCGACTTACTGTACCATGAGAGAATCACCACGTAACGTAGGCTGAAAGATCCGCCGTTGTTGGCGCTCTTCTCACGCCTTTCCAGAACTAGCTAGAAACGCAGAGCTCTGCACAAACGTAACGGAGGCCAGCCCGATGATAATATAAGGACCAGCGACGCCCGGCCGCCTCGGCGATGTATTCACTGTCTTTACGTCACTTCCGGTCTACATATATACATCTGTCGCTTTCCTATATTAAAATATCCCCATAACAAATAGTTTGATTACTTGACTTTGCTTGTGAGTAAAAGTGATAATAAATTATTTTACTGGGGGGGGGGGCATTTTAGTTCTCATCCTACAAAATCGATTTTACTCTTAATGGATGTTTTGTACACCTAAATACAAATATTTCTTTAAAAAATTTCAAATTGAGGAATGGAAGAATTTTTGCTATAGTAAATGCATGTATATCTATTTTTACTCACTACATACCGGCTTTATATTCATAGCACTATATAGCTACATACTACAACATATTGATTTGAAATTGATTGTGTGGTTTGAAGCAATTCTTAAATTTTGGCCAATTGGGTTAGAAGGGGGATGGGGGTGGGGTCTGAGACCTAAGTATAAGAATTTGTTGGGGTTTTTTTGTCCTACATTGAACTATTCATCGTGACCCCTAACAAACATATTTTAGGTTTTTTTGTTGCTAGTCAGTGAACTACAAACAGAGACTTGGGACAATGGGATAAATAGCAAACAATAGTAACTGTTCTAATTACCATTTTGGTCACGTGACTGGACATAAACGATGTATGATGATAGATTAGGCTAGGTCTACTATACTGAGCTCGAGGTAGCTCAGCAAAGCCTGGGCGAAACTTCTTAGCCAGAAACACGTTATTGTTTTTTATATATGTTGAAGTAGAAAAAATATAATAAAATTGGAGTTTTTTAATCCAAAGTCCAAAACAAATAGCAATTTCTCACCCATATGGTCACTTTACATGTAATGGAATTTGAAACAAATGCAATATTATACATTTTGTATTGACAGCGCTCATCGGAAATGAGAATTTGTGTAGTCCACCACGCGTTTTTATCGACTGCATGTAATGTGATGTGCACGTCTTAGTAGATACATATAGCTAGCTGACAGAAAAAGGCCGAAAAATTAAATCGCAGAAATAAAGCCATTATAAGAATATGAGAAAATGTTTTCTCTATGTGCAAATAATGTCCATCATCATAACTCGCGATTACTGTGAAAGGTGTTATAGTATTATAGATATTAAATAATGATTTTTTTTTCATATCAACTCCGATCGAGCATCGTTGTACAAGTCAGCTTTGGTAAATTAATAAAATATTTTCAAAATGCTTAACTGTAAGTTTATTCACAATATCACGATATAAATTGTAGTGAGATTCAAATGAAATTGAGAAAGCAACATGCAAAAAAAGTGTTCCTGATTTTACGTCAAACTGAGATGCGCTGGTCTGCGACACTGACGAGAAGTTTATAAAAACAAAAGCCTCTCCCATGAGATTGAATGAGGGCGAAAGAGAGATAGCTGAAAGCGAGGTCAAGCGGGAGGTCACGTTATCGCGGGAAATTTCAAGATGGCTCCAATCAGGATGAAATATGTGGTGTCGTTCAGTTCACAGGTAAGAACTCGAATTGTTGTCAATCTTATTTCGTATATACGTGATCTATAATGAGACCGATTGTTTGATGAAACTATTTGAGTATGGTTTGGAAGCAATAAACTGCCGATCGAAGGAAACGAAAGTGTTCGAGTTGAAATGGTGATTGATACTGACACAGTGACAGTGGATAGTGTAAGTTTGTTTTGTTGATGTCGACTGAACAGTGCTCAAGTCAAAATAGGTATGTATATGTACAGTTGTGATGTGTAAATCTAGGAATATGTATTGGTATAATCTGAATCGTGAAATGTTGAGTTGAATCTGTCTACCATGAAAAGCTAGCGTTCGCCGTTTCACACGATATGTGTAGGTTGTACTTGTAGTAAACACGAAGCTGTAAGTTACAACTTGTAAGTAAACAGCCATATTCGTTTCCATTGTCTAAAATTACAATGGCTGCCAAGAGACCATTGTATATGTCTTCCTTTCCTTTGTTGTTGATATCTCACTTTCCATTGTCTATGTACAGTAGACTGACACCTCCGTGTAAATTGTTAGAGTTCCTTTATTGAAACCATGGATAATACTAGTAGATCCATGTTGAAACATAGTGGAGGGTCTATGATTAAAACCACATTGTTAAATTTAAACCACAGACAAGTAAGACCTGTCTGTGTTACTTCCCTGGTTGTACATGTATGGGGAATGTAGGTATGAACTAACCATGGATGTACATGTATAGGGATCTAATGCATCCATGAACTAACTAACCATTGTCGGTGACATAATTTTCTGGTTGGTATGACCATCTCTCTAATGCATATGCATCCAGCTATTGACACTCAGCAACAGAATTGTTGTTTCCTCTGCTGAGGTTTACATGACTTCAGTTGTCTTGCCAATTTTTTGGAATGTGTAAAATTATTTTACATACATACATTCCATGCCATGAAACCAAACATTCTCGAGTCATCTCCCTTTTTGTAGCATCACATACTTCTACCTCCACATATATGCTACTCATATTTTGCCAAAAAAAAATAAGATAGATGTTTAATTTTCAATTAAATTTTAGTCATTTTTTCCTTGTCGTCTCTATTCTTTTATAATTAAAGTGGCACAAGTTGTTGAGTTTGTAAACTTTTTACTCAAAGTCAAATGACAACACTTACAATAAAAATATTTATTAAACTATTTTAGTATAATGTTAATGTTGATACTTGACTTCTGCAAAAATAGGCCATTGCAGACTGCAAACAGGAAATTGAGAATGCAGCGCCCTCGCTCAAATTCGGGGTATCATCACCTCATAGTACCGTTCCCTAAGAGCTTTGTTCCTTGTACTCTGTAGAAATGTAAATCGGGGATGTTTTTTGCATTGTTCAGACATCGAGAAAAGCAGCAGTGTTCTATGATTAACTGAGTAACCTATACAATGTATACCCCCAGGTACACACAGACAGGAAGTAGAGCGCCACCATGGCAAATTGTGGAAAGGCCTATTACATTACAAGTGTCAAGAACAGTTGATTACATAGTAAGGATTTCCTCAATATTTTTATACATATGAAAATGACATAATCAGATAATTTTTAGTGCTAGTAAAGTTTAATAATAATACAACATTTGGGTTCATCTGTTTTTCAGGAAGTAGAATAGTGTGAGTATGTTTTCAATAAGCAGCAAAAATTATGTATGTATAAACTTCAGCTTGTGCCCCTTTAAAATTGAAAGTTTTGACTTAAAAATGTGATATGAGTGAAATGATATAGTTTTATTTTCACCAGAATCATTTTTAGTAAACTGAGTTTATAACCAGTTTCTCAACTGTCCCTCTAGTGGCCAAACCTGATCATCTAAGTGAATGGTATGTGTATCGCAAAGTAAAAATCACAAAAATTGTTAGTAAATGCCAAAAATATCTAGGTTAACTGGTTACATTTACTATGGCTGTCATTTCTGTATATAGGACTCTGAACACAAAGCAGATAACTTACTGAGTCAAGGAAGCTGTTGGAAGAAATGGCTATGCAGGAAAGATGATAAAAGTGGAAATTTAGAAGCTGACTTTCAGCTGGAAAGGAGTGCTCAGATTGGATATGTTGATGTTGGTAGGTATAATAAAATGAGTTTACTATATAAAAATATCTACTCACAGTCAAAGGATTTCTTGGACACAAATTCCAAATTTTTGCTAGGTAGAAATTTTCTTAGAATTATTAAATTATGAATCCAGAGTCCATGAACATTCATTCTTGGAATGAATTTAGTTTCAGTTTGTCACAAATGGTGCTATATTTTGTATAGATCAATGATTGCAATACCAATATTCCAAACAAATACAGTGTTCTCCACAGGATTTGTTGATAGGATATGGCTCATTAGCATAAATTAGCATATATTTACATATTTAATATGTCATCCATTTTATATAAAGAATGCCAAAATGTATCAGAATAACTTGAAACTTAATCTTGTTTCTCCCAACTTGTAGTTTTTTGTGTACTTGGATGTCATTCCCTAATATTTTTTTTCGTTCAGTCAAGGAAAATACATGTATGAGTAACCCAAGGGGCCTTTGTCACTATGAGTTGTTAGGCAAATAGAGACAAAACCCTTAGGCTGCAACTCGCGAGTGTATTTTCAGCTGAGTGAAGAAAAATATTGGTGAATAACATACATGTAATTATACCAGCACCAGCAAAAACAAAGAAAAATTGGAGAAAGTAATGGCAATTTTGAATGTTCTGTCTCATATTTCAAACACAGCAGAACCAGTGATGTAGACACATGTTGTGGTGACGTAGACACACGTTTCCATGACGTCGAATGATTGACTGGAGTATAAATTCAATATTTTTTTTTTTTTGTTCAACTTGGCTTGTATGTTATGAAAACAATTACCACTAGTAGAAAGAGAGATAAATATCTGTTAAAATTTATCATATACTTAATAGGTAGCTTCACGAAAAACCAGTGAAGGAAGGAAAAACAAAGTTAATTTCATTAATCATTTTCTCTCTATCGTTTGGTGCAGGTAACAGTGGCAGTGCATTTCTTGAAATCTGGGTTGGTAGAGCTTCATGGCCGCCACATAAAGATTTCATATGTTTACTACCAGCTACATCGCTCATGAATATTATGGATTGTAAACTTGGCAAGAATAAGAACAATGTCAGAATGCTAAATAAAGGTAATTATTATAATTAATTGTATCAGTGATTTGAGTTGATGCATGTATATAGTATATATTATCGGTATTTGCACAGCAGTGTAGTACTGAAAACGTTATTGCATACCTGTTACTGTATGCAAACAGTTTTTTTACAAGGTTGTAGAACCCCTGGTAACAACAAAGGGTAAAGAGAGAAAATGGTATAGTCTCTCATACCATGTATCAATCTGATTAAAATCCGATGTAGATGTCGGCTAATCGTGCGTTTCTATCTTACTGTCGTTATTTAGCTTGAATTGACCTTAGTAGTACATGTTTACGTTTTTAGCCTGATCGCCTCCTCTACAAATGAGTACAACTCCATTTACGACACTAGTCAGGTGCAATGAATAGAATAACAGGTTGGTTGGTCGGATCATTAATTGTTTACTGAATTGTTGTGTAAGGGCTGCAGTAATACAAATAAATTATATCATAAGATATATGTTTAACCAGACAGTGTTATTTCAGGTTTTCTGCCTTCATTATTGTATTGCATGTGTGAGAAATATTATCTGTTTTCTTTAGATCACATGAGTTCTGAAGCTTTGACAGAACAGTGGGATAGAGTACGAGTTATTTGTCGACAACCATATCGTAAAGACGCTCAGTTTGGATTGTCGTTTTTGAGGTTTCGTACTCTTGACGACAGCAAAGATAACTTGGAAGATGCGAAGGTTAAAACAAAGGTATAGTTGAAATTTATTAATTTTACAGTTTTCAAAGTGGTAATAACTTACAACTGCAGATATCAGAGTGCTGATACCTGTTTGTAGCAGGTTCTGTTTGTCCACGGTCTGATGTCGGCAGTTGTACCAGCACTAGGACACTAGTGGAAAAAATGAAATGTTACAAATGCTAGAGACCCTGAAGTTTGATTTCATATCTATCTTAAGATAAGAATGTGCCTTATGGACCAAGTGGCTAAAATCAAAGGTCTTTATTTAAATTGCTTCAATATTCACCTTATGAAAGTTTGTCCTTTTGAAATAATAAAAGAGAAAGGAGACATATGTACAGGTTACAAGAAGTTGTTGATGGAACACAAAATATGTTTCAGGTTGTATAAAGAAACATAACTACCTAGATTATCTCACAACCAACTTATATAAGGCAATTGTATGCTCTTCCCATGTAGGTGTCGTCTCCAAAGACATCCAAACCACCACCTAACAAAAAGTCTCTGACGTCACCTCGATGGAAAACAGACAGTACGTTTTACAGACGAGTGTTTGGAGCTGACACCAAGTGAGTTTATAAAGAATCTCTCTTTAGATTTCATAGATTTCGTCCATGCAAAGTAGTGTTCTCCCCACTATAGAGAAAGCATGATGCAAACATCAACATTTGCTATCTAGGCCGCCATCTTTGACAGGTTTCTGTCATACTTCAAAAATGTTCTTTCGTCCTTGAGCATTAGTAATCTTTGAATGACAAAATCATAGTAATACTTTCACATGAAGAGAAATGGCTGATCCTAAATGTACATACATGTATGTGTGTGTGTTAAAATAAGAGTTTGTTCCAGTGTTGAAGACATGCATATTATATGCTGGTCACTGCAAACAATATGCAAATTACCTTGTTCTGTATATATAAATAAGTCAATATGCAAATTAGCTGCCATCCTTGCAATCTACCCTGGAGAGAACACTGCAAAGTTGTTAATGTGCCAATAAATGGTTATCAATATATGAAAACCTGTAAACCTTTGACTGCTTTCCCTTCTTGAAAATTCTGTTATTTTTTTGTCGTTCTGAGAGATTACATGTCATCTCACAGTGTGAAAAATTAAAAACACAATAAAAATTTGTGCCTGTTTTCTGGCTTACACTTCATTAAGTAAAAGACAGTTTAAAATGCTAGGCGGATAAGGAAAGGTGACAGTTAAAAATTCCCACATGGCTGGACTGTAGGATAATATAGACTCAATTCAAACGTCTACAATCATGTTATGAAAGATGAGATGTAATGTTAGAACATAACCTTTGAACTTGATCTTCACCTTCAAGGTCAGATGACCAAACTTGGTCTTTCCAGTCATGTATCATAGTATTTATATTTTCACTCAATACTTTTCTGTGGAATTAGTCAACAATTTTTCCTTACAGTATTCAAAATTTTACAAGAGGCATTCACTGATTCAGTTTGTGTTGTTATTAATTTATTCTAGTGGTGAGGAAGAAAACGTCAAAACTAAACTATTAAAGATTGCTGGAACGTCAGAGAGTGGTACAGAGCACAATAATTCCCTGAGTAGAACACAGAGGATGGTAATTGCTGCAGCTGTTACAACCCCATCTAAAACAAACAACAACAATCTCATCATGTCGCCAACACCTAAAACAAACAACAACGTCTTCAAGTCACCAATCTCTAAAACAAACAACAACAATGCTATGATGTCGCCAGCCTCCAAAAGAAACAACAGTACGATAAAACCGATAACTGCAAAGACCAACAGCAACAACATCATGTCCACAACCCCTAAAAACAACAACAATAGTAAACGGCGGTATTCTGTAGACAACAAGACTGAAAGTGACGTAAAGAAAAGGAAACAAACAATAGCTTCCAATGATTCTAAGTCTAAGATGCAAACCCATTGTGTAAGTATAACAGTTTGAATTTTGAATTGAAATGTGCAGAACTTTATAACTACCCTATATGTTACTCCCCAGTGCACCAAAGAAAATATGAGTGACCTAAGGGGCCTTGTTACTGAATCAAAGACTCATAGTGACAAAAGCCATGAGAATTTCCAGCCAAATAAAGAAGAATGTTGGGAATGATATCATGTGACCTGCACAAGTGTAATTTATGAAAAATCGAGAAGTGTAATGATAATTTTTAATTTTTCAAATTATATTTCAAAAAAGCATTGTTTTTAGAGCTTTCTGATTTGTTTGTGAAAAAACATACACAACTCCATGTTAACATAAGTGTTGTTTGAAAATGTGACATCATTTACATATATGTATCTGAATGGAGATTGACAGGGGATTATGCTGGTACTGGACACAATGATACATATCATATGTTAATAACACACATGCACATTGGGTCGCAGGTCACAGGCGGGTCTATTGAAGCACGACTAATCACACTGCCAGTGTTTGTACATATGATTCCTAGCAACAACATTGTCGGAAAAGAGAAAATGAACAACATAGAAAAAAAAGATGCCGTTGATAGCACAATATGTAATTTTTTATTGGTTACAGACAACTACTTAATAAGTCAAATTTGTAATAACTGGGTATTATTTTCCAGCTTGAAGAGGATTTCACAGAGTTTCTGAACAGTTTGAACTTTTCATCACTTGATTTTGATACTATTACATATGCAGGTAAGATAGATTTATGATCTATGAAAACTTATTTGATTTATCCAAATAACAAAAGTACAGACAGACAGATAAAAGTGGTAAAAAAGTTAACATCTATCCAAATAGTGTATAGCAGAGCTTAGTCCCCAATGGGCACTGCCTGGAGGGACTATTACATTGGGTTCTCTTGCATGCGTTCACCCTCAAACCTCTGGCATGCACCAACCGATTTCTACCAAACCTTGCACAAAGGTAACATGGTATGTGAGACATGTATGTGTACATCTTGTCATGTCACTCTGCTCACATCAGCCTGAAAGGGGTTGGTCGATGCATGAGGGCACTCCGTCACAGCATACCGTACAGACTACAGTAAGTAATTATTTACAGATAACCATACACTCTAATTGTCATCGCAAAAGCTGGATGATGTATTCTTATGACATTTGTCACGTATGAAAATTACCACTCTTGGTCATCTGAAGCAAATTCCAAATTCTTGCTGAAGCCGTGTCAGCATCGTTGAGAGTATACCACAATTGGCTGTTGTTGCATGTCTGAACCCAAATTTTGAGTTTTGTCACTATGAACCCGGAGTCCATGATCATCCATTCTCACTGAATTTTGTTCTTAGAATGTAACACTACTTTTTGTTCACAGATCTACGTCGTCAATATGAACAAAAATCAAAATGTAAACTTTCTAAGGAAGACAAGAAGACATTTATTGATATTGCACAAACTTTTGTAGCTAATATTCTAGACCGGAGAGAAGAATTAGAAGAGAAAACACGACCAAAGACAAGCATTTACCCAGAACTGAAGCCTTATGACAGTAAAGCAAGTTTAGACGATCTAAGAAGAGGTCAGAATCAAGGCCAGAAAGCAATGAATCAACAACAAAGAAGTAGATTGCAACCAAAAGAAAAGTACACAGGTATTCATGGACAGACTCCAGGCAAAAAATTTCAAAATGACTATATGTCAGTGAGCGATGTTGCAACTAGCAATAGTCCTGCCAGTGGAAATGATGGAGAAAGAGGAGCACGGAGAGGAAGGGGGAGGGGGAGAGGAAGAGGAGGCAAGAAAAGTGATTTGAGGTAAGCAAATTACCTTTCATATCTCAGACCAGAGACTGAAATAACATAACATATCAGCAGATGTACAATACACATAGGTGTAGAAGATACATACACAAAGATTTCTACTTCTAAATGTTTGGGTTTTTTTAAAAAAAACAGATTGTTGTATTTTGTAGACGTACAGAAGTTCGTTTTGCTTGAGATGAAGTGTATTCAGTTGTACTTGCATACTGTCACTTCAACTTGAGAAAATACAACTGCAATAATATTTGTCAATGTTTTTGATATATTAAAGGTTAGGGGAAACCCCAGTAACAGAATGGGGATATATGATAAAACTGGCATAATTTCCAATTCAATACATTTTACAACAATTTTGGTCGGAACTTTTGGTAAAATGACAGGAGAACTTGGGTGGATTTTACCTGCTTACCACCCTCAACAAAAACACAGTAGGGAACCATGGTAAAATTACTGGGGAACTCTGGTACATTTTACCTGCTTACCACATTGTATGTCCTGTGATCCCTCATGAGGCTTTAGGTTTCTATTATATACTGTAGTACTACTGAAGGCAAGTGGACATAATGCACCACTATATTTACTCTGTGTATAACAATTTACAGCACAGAAACACAAACAATGAGTGAGAGTGCCACCACAGGCAGCACAGGGAGAGGAAAGAGTAGAGGAGGACGACAAAGAAGAGGTCGCGGACGTGGACGTGGACGTGGAGGACGAAACACAATGTCTTCACCATCACCAGTAGATTTCAATGATTTGACAAGTTATCACCGTGGTGATGACGTGGCTGACCTTGGCCATGAAAGTATTGGTAACAGTTATTACCATGGAGATGACATCATTGACCTCAGGAATGAAAGTGATGGTCGCAATCAACAAGTGGAATGTCCCATCTGTAAAGGTCAGTTTTGACTCTTTCTTTCAAGATTTGATCATACAAAATTGTTAACACCTCACATTTATACAATTTTGTACACAACATGATTTGGTAAGCCATACTTCATTCATCAATTTGCTGCTATTGATAATTTTGACATTTCCAGGCGATGAATCAAATAATTCTGGTTAGTTAATCGTTGGATGAATCAACTAAAATTTTGATACATTGTTTCATTTACAGGTGTCTATGCCAAAACAACGATAGAAGCCCATGCTGCAATGTGTGTAGGCTGGTCAGTGGACAACAATGACAATTACCAGTCCAGGTCAACGTCACTTCAGAACCAGTACTCCTCCGTGTCACCACTTTCATCCACAGATGGGTTTCAGAATATGTTCTATTCTGAACAAAGCCATTTTGGAAGACCGTCAGTGGATTTGGTTACTTGTCCATTGTGTGACGGCAGATTTACTGCGACAGAGATAGAAGCACATTGTGATCGGTGTTTGGATACAAACACTCTCTATTGACATCAACCTGTCTATAGAACACTATATCTGATTGGACCACAGTGACACCATGGATTGGTCACACAATCTACTGAAATCAGCTAGTCTATAAAACACTCTATCTGATTGGACCACAGTGACACCATGGATTGGTCACACAATCTACTGAAATCAGCTAGTCTATAGAACACTGTGTCTGATTGGACCACAGTGACACCATGAATTGGCCGCACAATCTACTGAAATCAGCTAGTCTATAGAACACTTTATCTGATTGGTCACACAATCTACTGAAATCAGCTAGTCTATAGAACATTACATGTATATCTGATTGGACCACAGTGACACCATGGATTGGTCACACAATCTACTGAAATCAGCTAGTCTATAGAACACTATATCTGATTGGACCACAGTGACACCATGGATTGGTCACACAATCTACTGAAATCAGCTAGTTTATAGAACACTATATCTGATTGGACCAAAGTGACACCATGGATTGGTCACACAATCTACTGAAATCAGCTAGCCTATGGAACACTATATCTGATTGGACCACAGTAACACCATGGATTGGTCACACAATCTACTGAAATCAGCTAGCCTATAGAACACTTTATCTGATTGGACCACAGTGACACCATGGATTGGTCACACAATCTACTGAAATCAGCTAGCCTATAGAACACTATATCTGATTGGACCACAGTGAGACCATGGATTGGTCACACAATCTACTGAAATCAGCTAGCCTATAGAACACTATGTCTGATTGGACCACAGTGAGACCATGGATTGGTCACACAATCTACTGAAATTAGCTAGTCTATAGAACACTATATCTGATTGGACCACGGTGACACCATGGATTGGTCACACAATCTTCTGAAATCAGCTAGTCTATAAAACACTGTGTCTGATTGGACCACAGTGACACCATGAATTGGCCACACAATCTACTGAAATCAGCTAGTCTATAAAACACTATATCTGATTGGACCACAGTGAGACCATGGATTGGTCACACAATCTATTGAAATCAGCTAGTCTATAGAACACTACATGTATATCTGATTGGACCACAGTGACACCATGGATTGGTCATACAATCTACTGAAATCAGCTAGTCTATAGAACACTACATGTATATCTGATTGGACCACAGTGACACCATGGATTGGTCATACAATCTACTGAAATCAGCTAGTCTATAGAACACTATATCTGATTGGACCACAGTAACACCATGGATTGGTCATACAATCTATTGAAATCAGCTAGTCTATAGAACACTATATCTGATTGGACCACAGTGAGACCATGGATTGGTCATACAATCTATTGAAATCAGCTAGCCTATAGAACACTATATCTGATTGGACCACGGTGACACCATGGATTGGTCACACAATCTATTGAAATCAGCTAGTCTATAGAACACTATATCTGATTGGACCACGGTGACACCATGGATTGGTCACACAATCTTCTGAAATCAGCTAGTCTATAGAACACTGTGTCTGATTGGACCACAGTGACACCATGGATTGGTCACACAATCTACTGAAATCAGCTAGTCTATAGAACACTGTGTCTGATTGGACCACAGTGACACCATGGATTGGTCACACAATCTACTGAAATCAGCTAGTGTATAGAACACTATATCTGATTGGACCACGGTGACACCATGGATTGGTCACACAATCTTCTGAAATCAGCTAGTCTATAGAACACTGTGTCTGATTGGACCACGGTGACACCATGGATTGGTCACACAATCTTCTGAAATCAGCTAGTCTATAAAACACTGTGTCTGATTGGACCACAGTGACACCATGAATTGGCCACACAATCTACTGAAATCAGCTAGTCTATAAAACACTATATCTGATTGGACCACAGTGAGACCATGGATTGGTCACACAATCTATTGAAATCAGCTAGTCTATAGAACACTACATGTATATCTGATTGGACCACAGTGACACCATGGATTGGTCATACAATCTACTGAAATCAGCTAGTCTATAGAACACTACATGTATATCTGATTGGACCACGGTGACACCATGGATTGGTCACACAATCTTCTGAAATCAGCTAGTCTATAAAACACTGTGTCTGATTGGACCACAGTGACACCATGAATTGGCCACACAATCTACTGAAATCAGCTAGTCTATAAAACACTATATCTGATTGGACCACAGTGAGACCATGGATTGGTCACACAATCTATTGAAATCAGCTAGTCTATAGAACACTACATGTATATCTGATTGGACCACAGTGACACCATGGATTGGTCATACAATCTACTGAAATCAGCTAGTCTATAGAACACTACATGTATATCTGATTGGACCACAGTGACACCATGGATTGGTCATACAATCTACTGAAATCAGCTAGTCTATAGAACACTATATCTGATTGGACCACAGTAACACCATGGATTGGTCATACAATCTATTGAAATCAGCTAGTCTATAGAACACTATATCTGATTGGACCACAGTGAGACCATGGATTGGTCATACAATCTATTGAAATCAGCTAGCCTATAGAACACTATATCTGATTGGACCACGGTGACACCATGGATTGGTCACACAATCTATTGAAATCAGCTAGTCTATAGAACACTATATCTGATTGGACCACGGTGACACCATGGATTGGTCACACAATCTTCTGAAATCAGCTAGTCTATAGAACACTGTGTCTGATTGGACCACAGTGACACCATGGATTGGTCACACAATCTACTGAAATCAGCTAGTCTATAGAACACTGTGTCTGATTGGACCACAGTGACACCATGGATTGGTCACACAATCTACTGAAATCAGCTAGTCTATAGAACACTATATCTGATTGGACCACGGTGACACCATGGATTGGTCACACAATCTTCTGAAATCAGCTAGTCTATAGAACACTGTGTCTGATTGGACCACAGTGACACCATGGATTGGTCACACAATCTACTGAAATCAGCTAGTCTATAGAACACTGTGTCTGATTGGACCACAGTGACACCATGGATTGGTCACACAATCTACTGAAATCAGCTAGTCTATAGAACACTATATCTGATTGGACCACGGTGACACCATGGATTGGTCACACAATCTTCTGAAATCAGCTAGTCTATAGAACACTGTGTCTGATTGGACCACAGTGACACCATGGATTGGTCACACAATCTACTGAAATCAGCTAGTCTATAGAACACTATATCTGATTGGACCACACCAGGATAGGATTAGACCATAGTGTTATCAAATGACAAACTAACTAGTGCATGAACAAATAAGAATTACAAATTAAAATAATTTCATATGTTTGTATTTATGTTTGACTTTGCTGTCAGACATTACTCTCATATGGATTATCAGACCTCTCATGTACACTGCTACCTACACGTCAGAAGAATCAAAAGATTTGACAAGTTGGGATTTATATCCGAGGCTGGTAGCTATACAAAAAAATTCATACTGTTACTGAAAGAAAATTTACAAAACAAGCTGGAGCCATACGCCATTTTCTGGTTATCCTGGAAACTTCTGAAAGATAAAAAGATTTCATGGTTTGGCCACTAGGAGTGCTCTTCACAAACCATTTGTTGGCAGGAAGTGAGGGACAGATTAGTAGAGTATTGTAGCATAAAGACAGCAGACACTAAATTACCACACATTCTCTATGTTGCTCTCACCACACTATTTTATTAGTGCTGCTAGTAATCAAAACATGTCTAACAACTACTGTAATGCTCTGTTATGGACATTCAGAGTTCTTTCACACATTTCATGCACTGCTTCAAGCAACCAGTGGCCATGACACAAATTTTAGCCCTCACTTTGCCAAATCTGGTGCGCCCTCTTGTGGTGGTTACCTGAGAAATGGCTGGAACTTCAGTCACCGGAATATGGCGTATTGTGATTTCATTATAAGAGCATGTTTGCATGTAATTTAATATCAGTATATCTCTTATTTGAATTCTTTATTATCAAAACCTAGAGAAAAGTAAAACATTTTAAACAATAAACTTGCCACTTAAAATCAGTATTAATTATACAGGGTCTGAGAACTGTTGGTGCCAAACATACTGACAACAAAAACAATAGTTGATATGGTCAGCAAAGTGGTGCTCGTGACAATTACAGTGGAAACTATCAATAAAGTATAATTTTGTTTTATTTACACAGTTATGTACAAAACATATGCAAAGAAATCACTAAAACATCAACAATCACTCCTTATCTTGTACAGTGTATAATTATGTATTTTATATTACAGCAGTTCATTTTTACACTTAAATAAAGTATGCTGTACAAATAATGTGTACTCTTCATTTATTTAAATAACAATACTGAAGATTTACATAATGTGTGTGTGTGTTTCATATCATTTTAATATCAAGGGTGAGTGATGTAGTGCACACCTTAGAAATAGAAGTCTTAAATTTTAATGTTACTTGTTCAAGAAAGCCCCAACATGTTCTAAGTTATAGTCATTACGAAAATTTCACGTGTACCTTTTCACAAAACAGGATAAAATGATCTCAAAATATTTGCATATTCAAAATTGTCACTAAATGTGATCGAAATCATAGATTTGATGACTTCTTTGAAAACATGATGGTGATTGATCGAATTTCAAGAATGGGCTTCCATATGAGTTATTTGAGTTAAAATATGTTGGGTCTGAAGCAATCTGATTAAAATCTGATGTAGTGTACACTTGCGATTGATTTTTGGCTGTTACGTTTACTGTCACTTGTTCTTATGTGAGCTCTTGTTACATACATCTGACAAGATGCCATAGGTAGCCACACGAGCTCTGAGTGAATTCACTCAACCAATAAGAACGTGTAATACGCCAAAACACTTCAGAATGCTCTGTTTGAAAAGAGAACAAGCACTAAGTGCAAACAACAATGTTATTGTTATTGTTTGGTCGTTCGCTTTCAATTTCGAATGTTGAGAGTTATATTGTATGATGTAATATATGTGTTGTAACTTTTTATCAAATCTAAAGCAAGTAAAAATGGTAGATAGCTGAGAATCTTAATCTTGACTGTTCTCACAAAACATGCTTTTGAAAAAGAATTCAACGTTTCAATATTTTACTTCATGAAGTATTGGCCAGAAAATGGATTCTGGGTGCAAATTTTCTTGTTCTTACTTGGTTTTAATATACTCTGTCTGCCTGTTAGTTGATGTCAGTAGCATCTCCATGAACAATAACTTGCCATCGGTAGACAGAATCAGTCAATCACAGAGGGAGACAATTTCTGATTGATGTAATCTTTATCGTGAAGTGACTGCAGTATCTAAGTTAGTAGAGTCATTATGTGTAATTACTGTTAGCGTTGACTACTGAACTGTTGGTCGTTTTTGTAAGCACATGTTGTGAGGACATTCATAAGATGAACCCAGCAAAGGTTGTACATTACTTGGAAGACTACTGTAAGTAGTACTAAGTTTAAAGTGTGTTACGAACTTGTTTTAACAATACTGAAATCCAAAATGGATGCTGGAAATCTATGGAACCCATTATATATTATGGGATAGATTCTGACATTGGGCATGGATACTGGAAGTGTACAGATCCCAATATATAATATGATGGAACCAATTCTGGAAGGCTAAGGAACCCACTATATACCGGTATGATGGAACTATTCTAAAATTATGAATGGTTGCTGGAAGTCTAAGGAACCCACTATATATGATGGAACCAATTCTGAAATTGGGAATGGATGCTGGAAGTCTAAGAAAACCCATTATATATTATGGAACCAATTCTGAAATTGGGAATGGTTGCTAGAATTCTAAGGAAACCCACTATATGTGATGGAACCAATTCTGAAATTGGGAATGGTTGCTGGAAGTCTAAGGAAACCCACTATATATGATGGAACCATTCTGAAATTGCGAATGGATATTGGAAGTCTAAGGAAACCCATTATATATTATGGAACCAATTTTGGAAGGCTAAGGAACCCACTATATACTGGTATGATGGAACAATTCTGAAACTGGGAATAGATGCTGGAACTCTTAAGGAACCAACTGTATATGATGGAATTATTCTGAAAGTGGGAAGGAATGCTGGAAGTCTAGAGAACCCACTATAGTTGGAAGAATATTAAAATTGGGAATCAATGGATTCTGGAAGCGTAAAGAAACCACTATATATGAAACGATTGATTCAAAAAGTTGATAACACTTGTGTCCCTATGATCAACTTTTAAATTTTACATCTGATATCTCGAGAACTCAGTTTCAAGTACAAATCTGAAATATCAGAATGGATGCCCAGAAGTCAATACAAACTAGTGTAGCTGTGGTGGTAGGTGAAAAACACAGCCTCTTTTAGTAATTACAGCATGAAATGTAACCAGTTACATGACATATGGTGAAATTTCCAACATGTAGAACATGATTGACCTGTCTTGAAAACATACACAAAATTTTGCTGGTCAGGTTAGCACTTGGAATAGACAGACATACTTCTTGTGGGCATTCCCTTACAGGAGATTTTCTCTTAGTTCTCAAATGCTATTAAATTATGCATCAAGATCAGTGAGACTGATCACAAGGTTTCATGTTGAATAAAGATAACACACAAATACACAGTCTGCTTTGTATTTTGTTACATTTGTATTTGCTGTCGTTTATGAAATACAGAGCAGACACTGTGTAAGAAGTGTTTGTGTGTTATCTTTATTGTGTCTACAGAGCAGACACTGTAAGGGGTGTTTGTGTGTTATTTTCTTTGTGTCTACAAAGCAGACACGGTTATTTGTATTGTGTCTACAGAGCAGACACTGTAAGGGGTGTTTGTGTGTTATCTTTATTGTGTCTACAGAGCAGACACTGTGTAAGGGGTGTTTGTGTGTTATCTTTATTGTGTCTACAGTAGTACAGAGCAGACACTGTGTAAGAGATGTTTGTGTGTTATCTTTACTGTGTCTACAGAGCAGACACTGTGTCAGGGGTGTTTGTGTGTTATCTTTATTGTGTCTACAGAGCAGACACTGTGTAAGGGATGTTTTGTGTGTTGTCTTTATTGTGTCTACAGAGCAGACACTGTAAGGGGTGTTTATGTGTTATCTTTATTGTGTCTACAGAGCAGACACTTTGTAAGAGATGTTTGTGTGTTCTCTTTATGGTGTCTATCTCAAGATGAAACCTTGTGATCAGTCTTACTGATCTTTATACATCGTATAAACACATTTGCAAGCAAAGTTGAAATCTTCTGTAATCACTGCAATGTGCATTAGCAAGAGATTACCAGCAATGTCCACGACAACAGATCTGTCAGTCTGTGGTAGGGTCAGACAATCATTTAATCACTCAATATTGTATGCTGACATACTCCATAGACAATTTTCAATTCACCTGTCACACAATTATCACATGATTTCCTTTGACATTATAAAGCACTTAGCAGATATTTTTCTCTGAAAAGAAATGCCCTTGGGAACAAGTACACAAAGGTCATGGTTCTTAAACCAGGAAACTGATATAATAACATACTTAAGGCGAAAAAAAAAAAAACTTGTGTGTTTCTGATAATATGACCTCAGATAATAGGGTAGGTAGGTCAGGTTTTTATTTCATCTTTACCTTTTTAATTGTTTTTTTTATTTTTGAAAAATATTGCGCTGACAAAACAAAATGAAATGTCAATCACAATACCTCTTCTGTGATACTAGTTTGATGAAGTATGTACCGATATCACAGGGGAAAGAAAACATGTGCATGAAGGTCAAGAATTTTGTATCTATTTTTGTAAATGTTTAAAAATGTTCAGTGTTGGCAGCTTAAACTTAGTCTGGATGCCAATGTAGTGAGTGGAAGTGTAAATCGTAACGATACCATTCACGGACTAGACTACTTAAACAAGGATCGGCTGGGTTATCAGAAACACACATAAAAATTTTATTTTACCTAATGAATAATACATAATACTGACATCCTGTTTGAACACATCAAATCAGAATTAAAGTCTTAATAACAATGAACAAACGTAAATAAAAAATGTTACTTAGTATAAGCCTCAGACACAATGAAGTGTTTTTAACTACATGGTTGTCTTAAACAAATCTCGTCAGGCAACATCAATTAAATTCTTTGTTTGCCGTCTGCATGCAGGTAGGTTTAGTCGTAGATTTAGAAGAAGAAAAAAAACATTTCATTTGCTCAAAATTTCCATGGAAGGCCGTATTTTATGCTATTGTAAATGGAAAGACTTCAAATATCTTCAGAATAACTACATATCTCCAAATAGTTGTTTTAAGACAGTCAAACATTTCTATTTGAACAGTCTAGTCGATTTAGGTACAAACGGGTAACGAATGAACAGAAAAGTGAATTTACATGACATGCTAGTGAGTTTATTCTGTGGTTTGTTTTATTTCCCTGACTGCCTGGTAGGTTTTGGTGAAGTCCAAGGATGGCAAACAAAATATTTAATTGATGAAGCCTTATATCTTTTATACCAGGATATTCAACCCAATGAAACTGTCAGATAAAAACATGAACAAAAATCATAACAAATCAACACACTCAAACACTCATTACCTTGGAATTATTACTAAAATCATAAAATGTATAAGAAAAAAACTGTACACATTATGGCACCAATTGATCAAACTGTTACAGTCTAAAAGTCAACTTACAACTCCCAATATTTACAGTTTTATAAAAATTATAGATTCAAAGAATTAGCGTTACTAATGGAATGTACACTAGAAATAAAGTTAGACAAAACTTAAAGTTCTTGTCCCATTATTTCATTTACAATCATAATTAGAATGTATCAATTTAAAATGGTAAATAGATTTTTTCAAATCGGTGGATCCTTTACATAGTACTTTTAGTAGAGTTGGGCTGACAGTTCAACCAAAAAGAAAAAAAAAAAGTTATGAAAAATTTGTTATTTCTACTTTGTTGTGTTTACAGTGTGAAAAGTGAGATAATTCGCTATTGAGATGATAGGCTACTACACTACCATGGTTGCTTTACTAAAACACATCAGTGTTTGTAACTTTGACCAATCAGAGCTCAGTTACAGAAATGTAACTACTAGTATTCATCATGTGATCTGATTGGTTGTTTATGTTATACCATGTAAAACTGACCAATTGGAGGGAGCCTATTTACTGAAACATGACAATAAAAAGTTCATTTTGACCAAGTACTTGATTAACCAGAGCTCATACTGAAAGTTATTTTTGTGTGACCTGATTGGTCAATTTGACAAATTATTACCGAATCAAAGTTCAGTTACTTAAATTTATCAGTATCAGACTAGTTGGTCATTTTGACCAATCAGAGCTAAGTGGCTGGAATTTATGTGACCTGATTGGTCAATTTGAGAAATACTGACCAATCAGAACTCATTTACTCAAACATATCAGTATGCAATCCCAGAGGTCTATGTCAGAAATTTACAACTACTTAATGTTGAAATTCAAATATAAAATAATCACACTTGCTTGCACTGATATAATTTAAAACTTATTTCAAAAGTTGATGAAATATCAATTACTTAGCTTCAAGTAAATAAAGAAATTTTTGTAGCTGCCAGCACATGTAGGTATTCACAAATTTATTATAATTATTATAATTAGGTGTCATGGGTTTCAATAAAACAAACAAAGACATTCATGTACTTTATGTATTTGTAACAGATCTTAGTTTAAATATCCATCCATCTATACTTCCGTGATGAATGGTTCATCTCACTATATACATGTGTAATCTTCACCGAGACTTTAGCTAAGGCCAGTGTGCCCTCCAAGCCAATTTGACGTGCTACTGACACACACAATTTCTAGTGATGCACCAAAATTTGGTGTTCCCCTCTCTCTTACTATAGTGTGTGGTAACTCAGAAGATATGCCAGTTTTTCTCATTTTGACTCACAACAACAAATTTGGTTATCACTAGAGGGCACACTGTCTAGGGCTGACACATCTTGGTATTCTAAACAAACAAAAGAACATCTTATTACAGATGTAATAAAAACTTTATAGTGTACATAAAGTATTATTGTCATAAAGAGAACACAGGTTTACAACGCTTCATCTCTGCTTGTCATACATACTACACAGAATTTCAATAGCTGCCATTAGTTCATCAGCATTTTGAACTTTATCAATTTCAATTTCACTGGATAAAAAAATACAGTAACATCCCATAGTAGTACACAGCACAGATACGTGAGTACGTTTTTGCTCCAAGTACATGTAGGCTTGTGGTGTGCTGACTTCACTTTCTGGTATTCCAAGTTGGTTGCCACCAAAAGACACACACTATAACAGACCAGTCGTTTGTACACACACACATACAGTATTGGTGAGTAACATCGGTGTAAATACAAACGTGAAGCTATACACCATCATACACTAATATGGTACATCCAGTCAATCACCTGCTGTGTTGTCTTGATAATTGCCTACTACTTCCATAGCACTTAGTGTCTTTGCACCTTCTTGGCTAGTAGGAAGAATTCCTCCTGTAAATGGAAGAAATGTCTGTTGCCAGTCATTGCATCTCAGTACCCCACACACAATGTATTTATTACTGTTCTACATGGCAACATCTCGTTATTTGCTTTCTTTTTTGCTATTTGGTATTCTTCCGATATCATAGCCTTTACTATCAGCCCACTCCTTCAATAATAGATCCTACAAGAGAGGGAAACATTCACAGTGACGTATAATACATGTACCACATAAACAAACAGTTTGAAAATGAAGTTCAAAGAAATTTCCTCCTCTTCACCAAATACAAAGCCTACAAAATCGCACAGGTGGCTGTGTTGGTTCATTGGAAAATGCGATTGGATTGGATTATTGCTTGATCTTTGAACAATACAGATAAATACTTTCTAACATTCGCTGTGAGGGCGTCATAACATCAAGTATTCAAATAAATGCTTGGACACTAGATCACTAATAGCTTTTTTGACATGACTTAGAAATATTTTTTTTTTAAGAAAATACATGTGATCAAAGATTGTGTAATTGATTGATAACATCAAGGTAACATCCAATCAAACCCTAGAATTCAGAAATAGTTAGTTGGTGCATTATTTACATACATACTACAGTGTTATTTTGTCAATTCCTTTATGTGTTTGAAGCATTATGACCCTAACTGGTGCATTGTGTTTATGTAAATGAAAACACTTTCCTAGTCACTACTTATTTTTATGTTTTTGTTATCTAGTGAAATATGCAAGTATTAGTCTTTAATAAAAATTTCTACAGCATATCACATGCCAAGTTTGATTTCATCGAGAAACAGACATGTTTCATCACTGCATGTCATATGCCGCTCTCTGGTCGACATTGATCAACAAGCAAACATATTATGATGCATATCATCAACTTGATCGATGTGAAAAGATATTATGATGTTGTAATGGCCCCCTAACTTGTCAAGACATAGTCAGTAATTGTTTATAAACATTGGCAAAGAATTCAGAGATAAAATATATAAATTTACGTTGCCAAATAATAATTGTGATTGTAACTTGCATACTTGAAATCCCACTAGTGAATGGTGAATCAATCAAACTGCAACAAAGAATTCAGGTCAAATTATGACTCTACGTTGCAAAATAATGATTGTGATCATAACTTGCAGATTGTTAAAACCTACTGGTGAATGGTGAATCAATCAAACAGAGGCAAAGAATTCGGCAAATAATTCAGAGATCAAATTATAAATCTACGTTGCAAAATACTGATTGTGATCATAATTTGCAGATTGCTGAACTGCCGCTAATAAATATTGAATCAATAAAATGATGTCTGTACCTGTTGACTTAGCTGAACTTCAAACTTCTTACATAGAGTTGCTAACTGTTTTATTGTTGCCTCTTGGTTGACGACCGTTGTTGTCTTCAATTCAACTTGCTTCAGCAAATCTTGACAATTTTTACAGTTATCCTGTATAAAAAAATCAACAACAAACAATTGATTCACAAGGAATTTACATGTAGGAGATATACTGAAACCAAGTCAGATGAAAGAATTTTGCTACTAGCATTCATTTAGGTAAGAATGAAAGAAAGAAGTATACTTATATAAGCAAAAAAGGTTACAATTCAGCTTGTGCAACTTTAACTGCTCTGAACACAATAATGATAGGAAACTATGGCAAGCTGTACAGGCCAAAACTATCATTCTTTTTCTGGCTGTAGTTTTTGTATTTTTCGGTGTTCCAGACTAATTAATTTTAATCATTTATTTGTAATTTTTCGTTGGAATCCATACTTCTATTTCACGTTAATATTATTTAATTCAAACAAGTTTTTATTTTAGGATATTTTATTTCATCAAACCACAATTTTTTCAATGAAAAAAAGATAAAACTTGGAATCATTTTTTAGCCTGTACGGTTTGCCAAAGGAAACTGATGTGGAGTGACTGAGGCAGATTTTACCTCACTACACATATTGCAATAAAACATTGAGAAGCTATGTTACATGTTCATGGGATACCTACATCTCTAACTTTGAGTGCTTTCATCTTAGACTTCAGGAGTCTACATTCTTCATTGATTCTTGCCAGTTCCTTGCTCAGCTCTTCCAACTGTTGCTGTCTCTCCCTATGAAAAGTTTCAAAGAAAGGTCAGTGCATATGTAACTGTGTGATATATACTAATGTAACAAAGCTATACATTAATTGAAATACTCTAGTATTGAACACACAGGACCATGGTGTTTACACTCAACTAAACATTGTGTTGTCATTTATAGCCTCAACCAACCACACTCAACTCACCATGAGTTGTCTTAAAACCTCAGCCAATCACACTCAACTTACCATGAGTTGTCTTTCAAAGCCTCAGCCAATCACACTCAACTTAACATGAGTTGTCTTTCAAAGCCTCACCCAATCACAATCAACTTACCATGAGCTGTCTTAAAGCCTCAGCCAATCATACTCAACTTACCATGAGTTGTCTTTCAAAGCCTCAGCCAATCACAATCAACTTACCATGAGTTGTCTTTCAAAGCTTCAGCCAATCACACTCAACTTACCATGAGTTGTCTTTCAAAGCCTCAGCCAATCACACTCAACTTATCATGAGTTGTCTTTCAAAGCCTCAGCCAATCACACTCAACTTACCATGAGTTGTCTTTCAAAGCCTCAGCCAATCACACTCAACTTACCATGAGTTGTCTTAAAGCTTCAGCCAATCACACTCAACTTACCATGAGTTGTCTTTCAAAGCCTCTGCCATTCTCCTTTTCAATCCTTCCAGTTTTGCATCTCTCTCAGCTATTTCCTTATCTTTCTGTAGACGTAATTCTCTAAGTCTGTTTTCATACTGCAGATAGACATTGATAAATTGTGTTAACTGTACATCTGTCATCAAGGCCCATATCAGATTAGGGTTGAAATTTTGGTGAAAAAAGTCATGTGGTAGACTTATAGAAAAAGTTGGTCCTGTACAAAAAAATTATCCTATGTAATCCTTATATGGCACCACTGATAAGATAGCACTAATCAGTGATATCATGAGAACCTGGGACTGAATCATGCCCCTCTAAATGTCCTCCTCCGCCATCTCAGCTTATCTCTTAGTCTTAGTCTTACCTTATCTGTAGACTCTCTCATCCTCTTCTCATGATTTGCCTTCAGTTCATCTATATAATTATTCTTTTGATTTAATAGTTTCAATGCTTCTTTGAGTTCTTCTTTTGTTTTTTCATGATTTGCTTTTTCTTCTTCATATAACTGTTTGTACTTTTGTTCCTATGGAAATAAAATAGATCAAATTGAAACAGAAAGAAAAAAAAAAGTTTTCTACAATATTTATCATTTTTTGCTACTTTCAATGTGTAAGGTATGACTGTCACATACGTATGTATGTACCATACCAAATTCATAGTTTTATTCAAGAAGTGATACCTTGGGCTTCTCCTTCGGGAAACAGTCTGTACTGTGTTGGAGTGACCCACAGTCCCTCAAGGAAACAGATGTATGATGTTGCTCTCACCATCAGTTAACATGTGTATAATGCATCACAGTACACTTAGTCTGGGAGATTTATACCATGTGAGGGCGCCCTCATCATCAGCCCATAAAGATTAAAGGCCAACGAGGGTAGAACAAAAACATTTAGATAATGCTAAAATGTGCTGTGCGTGAAATTGAATCCTGTGAAAGAAATTTTTCAATGAAAACAACTAATTTTCAACTTACTGTTTCTTGTATTTTTAATTGAAGACTGTCTATTTCTTCCTGTTTTGTTTTGATCTCAGCCCGCAGTTGTTCAATAAGTTTTTGTAATGATGTAATCTTGTTTTTATACTGTTTTTCTTTGGCCTGAAAAGAAGTACATAAAACACATCTGAAAAAATACTCTTATTCCTCGGTTGGTTTTCTTACATGTACTTCACTAATAACTTAAATATCGATTCTGCACTGAATAGAATCAAATACAAATACAAGAGGGTTCTCAAGTCATCAAAACAACAATATATTTGGTGCAATCATAGCTGACAATATGACACATGACATCCAAGAACTCGTATATGGTTGATTAGTAAAGTGTACACTAGCCTATAATTCAGTTGTGTATGGATTTTTGCATCGTCATCAACCACAGCCTTTTGTACGTCATGTCCAAGACGCACATATTTCGCAGTGTCGCGGAAGAAAGCTCTGGTTTGCAAGAATGTGATTTTTGGCTCTCACTTTTCCCCTACCACACCTGGCATTTCGCTAACAGCTGATTACTTTAATGAATGCTCAACCAGAAAGAAGACACAAACAAATTCTTATTGGGTTTTTAATTTTCCCCACTGTGATGTGATGTGATTAGCATCACAACGCGATTAGAACCAACTTAGAGGGTTGAGCTATATGATGTAAACATAATTACCATATTTAATCATCACTGCAGGAAATCATAATCTAATTTTAGGTTTGAATAACAACTAGCAAAATGCCAGGCGTGGTAGGGTTAAAGTCAGGAACAAAAAAAATCCCCACATGACTAGATTCTAGGCTGAGTGTGAACCCTTGTTAGACTCAAATAGATACAACTCTGGTAATGAAGCTTTCGGTTTACCAAGATAGATGCAAACTAAATCTATTGTTCTTTAATATGGTAGATTACACAAGTGGGTGATAGCGGTTCCTCTGTTGTGCGATTCTAATCACCCTGTGATCAAGATAGTGTAAACATTGGAAGTCCTAAAACAGTACTGCTGCAAGTTCATGGAACTCTAAATAAACTAGTTTGCAGAGACGCCTCCCTACCGAGACTATAATTAATCCAATGTCCATTCAATAGCTTATCACTGTTGTATCAACATGTTGCGACAATAGTTTTAGTTTGTGTCTATCTCAGTAAACCGAATACCGAGTGGTAAAAACTGAATATCTTGCTATTACAAGTAAATGTATTGATTGGAAGTGAAGTCATGAAAACAATTAGAGATTATTTACGACCAGTAATGTTTTGATCATCTTTATCTTCTGCCAAATATTGATTCATTCAACATTATTGTTTTTGTGCAATACTGTGAGATTTTACAACCACAAAACATTTAAAGGCCCACTGTAAAAAAAGTATTAAACATTAGGTGTGAAAAACAGTTGTCTGACAAAGCTATAGGAAGAGTTGGTCCAGAACAAAAGAAATAATCCTATGTAATCCTCATGGCTCCACTGATAACATGATACATGTGTGAGAATCTGGGATTGAAACCCTGACCTTTACAGTGCTTCCAAACAAAGTCTGAAAGACAAACTACTGCAACATATTGATACATTACCAAAGTAGGTCTGTGTCTTTGTACAGAATTTAGTAAGGTCAGATCAAAGATGTCATTACTGATAACTTCAATCATAACAAATTTCACATTTGGTACCTCTTACATTTACCAAGGTTTGTTGTCTAATACATCACTTTGTACATTTAGCCATGATGATATCTACCAATAGACAGGGTTTAATCAATATTGCATGCCCATTCAGCGACATTATCAAAGTAAACTATTATTCAACTTTGCTGCTGAGTAGGCAACGTCGTGACTACTATAGCTAAATCTATGTCAATGCATCAGGACAAGTTCAGATCTATCAATATGTTGCAGTACTTCATTGTTCATACTTCGATTAAAAGCACTGTAACTTGTAAGTGAAACAAAATGGATACCACTGTACCAGACAAATATTGTCAAATAAATGTGACTAAAATGCCTGAATTACCTGTAATTCTCTGATTTCCTCTGACCTAGCTGAGTCAGACCGAGCTGTCAAAGATCTCGTTGGACTGGACGGTTCTGGAACATCGGTATCTATTCCAGTGATCTGAAGTGCATCTTGCAATTGGTTGAAATTTCTAAGGCTACGTTGGTCTGGTAAAGATCGTCTTGACAACGGTGGAAATTTGGTTGGATTACCAGCTACACTGTTTATAGTCCGTGGCGAACCCAACCTTCTCGCTTTATAACTCGCTGTATTCCTTGAAGACATTTTAGGGAACTTTACATTTTCTTGTCCAATCGGAGCAGTTTTCATTGAAATGGACCAATCTGTAGTTTTGTTAGTACTGATAGTTACACTGTAACCATGGTGATGTGATGCCTTGGAAGACATCCAATATGAGCAATGACGCAGGGATTATTTTCCAACCATCTTCTGTGGAAACTCAAGCTGGAGCTAGTACAGGAAATAAACATGAACAGATTCATTTATTTAGACACATACTTTGATCACCATAAAACCGACGACAAAGATGCAAGTTGTCAAACAACCAGAACATAAATCCACATTTTTTGTTTAAGTACACTCAACTTGGTTTGCACATGGTATTATATTGTTATACATGTAAGTATGTTCAAATTGTCAGCAAGCTTTCCTGCTAGAATAGAATGGAATGGAATGGAATGGAATGGAATAGAATAGAATAGAATAGAATAGAATAGAATAGAATAGAATAGAATAGAATAGAATAGAATAGAATAGAATAGAATAGAATAGAATAGAATAGAATAGAATAGAATAGAATAGAATAGAATATAGAGAAAAGAGAAGAGAAGAGAAGAGAAGAGAAGAGAAGAGAAGAGAAGAGAAGAGAAGAGAAGAGAAGAGAAGAGAAGAGAAGAGAAGAGAAGAGAAGAGAAGAGAAGAGAAGAGAAGAGAAGAGAAGAGAAGAGAAGAGAAGAGAAGAGAAGAGAAGAGAAGAGAAGAGAAGGGAAGAGAAGAGAAGAGAAGAGAAGAGAAGAGAAGAGAGCAGAATAGAATAGCACAACTGAACAAATTTGCTTAGTCATTGGCTGATACATGTAATTGTTAAAACAGAATGGTTCAAGCTTATATATATACAATATAATACAATATAATATCTGCCAACATCATTTCTACTATTAGTGGGGAAATAAACACATGTATGTTTTTTCACAAATTTATGTAAACTTTTGAATGCACCACTTTTAATAATTCCTGTGAAACTGACACTTCTTTGTTATACTCAGGACATCTTCCAGTGTTTTCTCTCATGTAATGGGACAATGGCTGTCGAGTATTCCGGAAACGGATGACTTTGCAATTTTTTTTAAACTTCGGTCGCAATCAATGAATTATGCCTTGTACAAATAATAATAAGACGGCTGGTACCATGGAGTCAGCTAGCCGTACTTTCCAAATTTGCATTTCAATTTTCCACCGTACTCTAATCAATGAAATTTGTGAAACACTGCACTATACTATGGTATATAAAACATGAACGCCTCAAGCTATTAAATGTAGTATAAGTTTTGGTAATAACATTTACGCCTACTACGAAAAGCTGAGTGACACGTCTAGATTCTGTTTCTATAGCCTACCACACACACTTGGTAAAGGTACAGTCTAATACATGTAATAAGGGGAAATTGGGATGAGTACATTTAGATTTTAAAAACCTGCAAATGTGTCATGCCACCAAAATAAAAGTGCTCAGTGTTGACACATCGTAAATAAACTGGTGGGTGAAACTGGACTCGGGACAACTCGGCAACTTGATGTTGTTTTTATCAAAGACGACGTCCCATTTACAATTCCGTCCGTTGAATTCGACACACTAATTACAGTATTGACATACTTACACACTACGAAATTGTGTGAAGTCCTGTCATCGGCGATGAACAGTGCAGCGATCACAACAAGTACTTGTTATCACAAAGACTGGGTATGCGTTGAGTGCTCGTAATGGAAGAAGCCATATTGGCGTTCACCTGTAACCACGTAGCAACGTTATTGATATGCAAACGTCCAACTATGTGTCGTTGATTTTGATTGGAGTAAATATTACAACCCCGTATTGTCATTACCCAGACTATCAACCAATAGCCAATCAAACTTGCTGTCTTATATCCGTCAGCAGTGATGTAAGAGCGGTCACGGGCCGAGAGGAACATTTACACCTGACATGATTTACCCGACGAGAAAACAATCTTATCAACATCGTCGCAGAAACTCAGAATGCAACAAATTACGTATGCGTATTTCCTGTAAGCCACAGAATTCAAATGAAACACCAATGTAACATTACCTTTGTTTTGTAGACATTCATATATTAATTTATTATCAACATGAGCGGTGATAATAACGTGATGCGATATGCATGCGCGCCGCGCCCGGGCCCTATTATTACGGTACCTGCAACATTGCCGAAATTGTCAGCATATTCGCGAAAACTTTATGATGCTTTAATATGACGTGATACCGTTACAGAACTACTATAAAATAATTTCCTTTAAATTAAAATTCTTGTGTTGCTACGCCTACTAGTGTAGTCTAGTTCCCATGCAGTATCGTTACGATTTATACCTTCACAGTTGGCATCCGGACTAAAACTATCTAAACTTCAAATTTGTGTTTGGAAAAGTTTACTTTTATAATGTATTTTATACAAATAATTTTTACTCATAGTTTTCTGCGAATACTTTTTTAAAATTACATGTCATGTTCAACTTGATTGAAATTTGGCGTTTTATCATAAAAAAAAATAAGGCGAAATAAAAACAAATGCTGGTTGCCGATAGTAACTTGTAACATGACTTACAGAAAATGGGGTCTACTCGACTCCAGATCCAGGGATTTTATTTTATTTTACTTTTATATTACTTAATTCGTCTGTCACAATACTTCCATAAGAGTTTGATGAGGTGCAAAATAAGTAAATGAATAAGTTAAGTAGACGAGCACTTTGTGCATTCTCGCAAACCAGTTATTATTTCTTCCGCACACTTCGAGATAGTAGGGACCGGCGCGGCTCGTTATGAACGGTGCCGTAAAACGGTCGTGGTTAAGTTTGCGACGATGACTTTGTGTAGACTGTACTGTTATAGCCTAAAGAGACTTGGTTTCTCTCCGAAATAGGATTTGCTTTAAGTGACTACAGATTAGGCAAAGGCATGGCATGAAGGTGTAAACGGAATTTTTACCTTCTTGCATGCAAACAAATTGTTTGAGGTCGGAGACTTAAACTAGAGTCGGTCGGGTTATTGGAAACACGCAATTTTTTTATTCGACCTAATAATGAAAGAATGGAGCTATGCACAAAAATTGTCATGACATGCATTAGAGAAAACGACTGGCCCTACTCAAGTTTCGCCTTCGATCACTTCTTTTGCAAAAACATGTTTAACAAAGAGTGATGTCAATAGTGACCATATGGATGAGGATTGGGTATTTATTTTGGATTGTTAATTTGTAAAACAATTTTATGATGGCTTTTTACATGAAAAATCTATGTGAAACAACATATGCATAGACCAAGTCTATGTTTGTAACTCAATAAATTGCAAAAAGATTAATGAATGTGTAAAATCTTTGTTATTGTACGTACATAAACAAAGGTTTTACACTTAATCTTTCGCAATTTATTGAGTTACAAACAAGGACTTTGTCTATGTTATTTCACATAGATTTTTCATGTTGAAAGCCATGATATATAAAAATGTTTTACAAATTCAAAATCCAAAATAAATACCCAATCCTCATCCATATGGCCACAGAATAATACTTTTGCATAAAGCAAATGAATGGCGTACAAGCGTGTAGTTACGTACGAAGTAAATACATTTTATCAGTGTTTGAAGTTGGTCCCTGGATATGCACGTATGCACCCCATATGCCCACAGTCACCTAGTCTGGATGCATGGTTTCTAAAGAAATGAGTGACTGAGTGGAGGTGTAAATTGTAACAATACTGTATGTGAGCTAACATATTCAATAATAAAACGATGTCCTTTTAAAGTGCAAACACCGGTGACAGCATTTTTGAATATTCGTAAACACGTAATAATGATATTATTTTGTATTATGATGATCCTTGAATAGAATATTAGCTCACTTGAGCTGCGATCCGATAAATCTCGTCTGCCAAGTATTCAAATTGACGACGTAGAGGGCGTGCTTTGGAATGTAGAGACATCATGCATCATCATGATGATCATAATGATCCTATTGTCTTGTGACTGATATCAAAAACTACTTGACCCATTACCTTGGTATTTGACGGGGATGTTAGTTTTAATGTTTTGTTCATATTTAGTCTAAAAACTGATCATACTTTAGGTAGATTGGGCTAAAAACTGTGGGAGATGTTCAAAATTCATCAAGCACTACATATTAACAACACTTTATGATTAAACCATGCACCATACAGGTACGATCAAAAGACTTCATCCTTAGTGTAGTCTAGATGCTATCTGTGGCTTCTAATCTCAAGACCTTCACCAGTCTAGCCCAATGAGAAATCATGAACCAAAAGTTTTTCATGCAAATGAATAAACCCCAAGTGTTAGAATGATGCAAACAGTGTTTTTATAAGTAGTGTCCTGATAAGACAAATATATACCATATTTGGACATTATGTAACTGCCCACATTCATGTCGACGATTACACCCTACAAACTCTCTGCCAGCATACCTCTTGCACTTCACTGTGAAATTAACCTTTACCTTTTGTGTCATTGAGTAATAAATACAGGGGAAGATTCCATTTGATGTAAAACAATGATTTATTTGAGTTCTCTGTAAAATAGAAATTTCAAATAGGCCTTTCCAAAATTTGCCATGGTGGCGCTCTACTTCCTGTCTGTGTGTACCTTGGGGGTATACATGGTATAGATTACTTGGTTAATCATAGAGCACTGCTGCTTTCTTTGATGTCTGAACAATGTGAAAAACATCCCTGATTTACACTTCTACAGAATACAAAGAACAAAGCTCTTTAAGAAACAGTACTATGAGGTGATGATACCCCAATTTGAGTGAGGGTGCTGTATTCTCAATTTCCTGTTTGCAGTCTGCAATGGCCTTTTCAGTTTGATATACAAAGAATTGGGCTGTGAGTGTGAAAACCATCATATGGCTGCAGAGTTGCATGTTGTTCCAAATCATACTAAACCAAGCAGTGACTGCAATGTAAATCCATACTGGTTTATAGGTGCCATCAAAAAACCACAGCTGCACATAAAACTAGTGAAATAAGGGTCTTGGAATCCTGATTGTGGGTTTCACTGTTATGAAATGAATTGCAAAATGTTATACATAAAATTTCAGAATCAAAACCTAGAATGTAGTCATATGTATAATAAATGTAACTTTTAATAAATTTTAATCTGTTGTACATTTGGCTGAAAGGTCACAGTAAAAGTCATCCAGTATGGAACTTGCAAACCCGCCATCTTGAATATCCTGAATGTTGCATCATGGGAAATGTGATGATAAATATGAATCAATCAGCATTGTAAACAATATTGTTACATTGTTTGTAACCACAAATAATCTAGTCATGGTTACCCTGACCATTGTAGGAGGTTTATTCTATCGATAGCTCCAGATTAGGCATGCAAACAATAGCGCCTGTGTAGTGATGGTTTGTATGTACGCCAGGATGTAAATGACTGCTTTTTCATGCATCCTCCACCTATGATCATGAGGTCATGTGTTCTGAATAATGGGTCAATCTGTCGACAAACACTGAAGTATACAGCTATAAATTTCAGTTAGCAATTTTCAAGTTTGTGTTTGGAACAAAAGTTCAATTCAATGCCAAAGAAATACCCACAATCGTTAAAAAAAACATTTAGTAGACAAGATGGACGAGTGAAAATTCAAAAAAATCAAAATGTCAGGAAATAGTGTAGTAGTAGTAGCAGCGTTAGTCCTTCAAGTCTACTGGTTGGCTAGGCGTCGGGTAGCCTGTAATATATGTCCTGTCGCTCTGCCCTCATCGGTACGGTGAGAGGGGTTGACCGATGTTTGAGGGCGCTCCATCACAATGTACCTTACAGACTAGAGGTCAGGATATGGTGACAATAAGACTTTGAAGTTTGGGAGTTTGTTGACATTCATCTTACAATAAGACCCGATTAATCGTGTATATGATCAGTTTAGCATTATCAGTCTCCAGCAATGACCTTCAAGCTATTCACTTGTTTCACCAATCCACTAATTTTATCACTCCTGTAAGGAAAGAAAACATGGAAATACTTGTAAAATCTTCCACTGATAGATTTATGGATTAGGTAACACTTTTACCAAATTGATAAATTTATACTTTAATCTCTTTGCAATACACATGTTGGTTCCAAGATCTCCCCGTACAACTGTATATATTCTGTATGTGCTGGGGTGTTGCATGTGCTACCCAGATGCCGTGGATGGTTGTCAACTGACCAGTACCCTGTGTTAAAGGCACGACTGCCTTTGCCTGGGACCCTATTTTGCATATGACTGACTGTATGTTTGGAGGTGGAGAACTTGTGATGACTCACAGGCAAGTAATCACCAAAATATAAACATTCCCTATTTGGGTTGTTCACATGCAAATGACGCATATTTGAATAATCCTGAGTGACACATAATCTAAACAGCTGTTTGCAGGGGAATTTGTCTCATTTTGAAAGTTTTTTTTCATTCTATGAAACAAACAGATTGATATTCAACTAATTTGTGTATCAAGTTACCATCCTATGACATTCACAAACAATTTGTACATGATACATGACCTGTGTGTTTCTCTGAGCACAGAAAAAAAATGCTGAAAACAAGACCCAGAAGCTAGTGCTCTGTACAGCAGTTTGTATTTCCCGCATTTGCATGGATTTGCCATAATCCTCTTTATATAGGGCAGTTCTGTGTTTAACAGTAAAATCCTTCTCTGTTATTAATGGTGTTAGTCTTTATTCTATAAAATCACTCACATTTAAAGTGGCCAACACATCTTTCCATCATTTTATAATGAAAATATTATTTCAAATGTAATAAAGAAAAAACAAGCCAAAAGGTAACAACATAAGCAACGTAGTCTCACGCAATGCATCTTGGAACCGGAAAACTGACTATTCTCATAGCAAAGAGACTGTGGTAAATGTGATGTCATAAGCAAAGGTTTTCCCATAGTTCATAGCAGTAATCAAAACAAGAATAGTAAGTCTGACTGGACTTTATCTATAATTCTTCCAAATCTATCGTTGATCAATGAACACTAACTGGATTTCAGCGAGATGTAAGAATTGATAATACATATTTTACTGCAATTGTCTATACAAAATACTTATTGCTCTTTACAGTGTGATGTGTACTTGTTTTGTCAAACGAAATACTGACAACCCTAATTATCAATACATATGTACCAGTGATTGCTTACACCAGTGTGTACACATACTTGTGGTATTTGCAGCTGTATGCATATGATATGCAAATATGTGCAGTCATACATGTTTATACCTTGTCATGAAATCACATGATTGCATAGTATCATTTCTGTTATCTCAAATAAACATATGTACCAATGATTACTTGCATTGGTGTGCGTACACACTAGGGGTATTTGCAGCTGTTTGCAAATGATATACAAATGAAGTCATACCGTGTACACAAAATCGCTTGATTGCACAGTATGGGTTTTATGGAAATTAGCTGTTTTGAATAAATATATGTAATAATAACAGAACCAGTTACCTAATTCCACATATGTGTCAATGTGGATACGCAGGAGTATTTGCACATCTGCTTGCAGTGTATTCTACTGCACTAGTCTCATGGAAAATACTCACTAGTCTCATGGAAAATACACCTGCAGAGAATACTCATGTAATTACGCGCAAGCACTCAACACTTTATGGCGGTCTGTCAATATGGTTTGTCTCCTGTAAAAGTTAGTTGATTTGTGCGTGAAATACTTACTCCTCTCTGAGAATGGTCCGTACTTGTTTAATTTGTGAAGGACTCATGGAGCCAAGTTTTTTAGTCTGGCCACTATGTGAGATCTGTCGTCTCTGATATTCTTCCTTGGTTTTCACCTATATACACAAAATAAAACAAATCATCAGTTACCATGACAATCTCATGAAATGAATTATCTGTTGTGATGAAAATGTACTGGGCAGAAATACATTCCCACAAACATAAACAAACGAACTCCAGTTTGAACAAGTGAAATCAGTCACAGAGAGAGAGACAGAAAATCATTCAGCTCGGAGTCAACATCAGAAAAAGGCAGGACACACAATCAGTAGGGGTTTGATATCCACTGCAGTCCTATCTTACACTGATAATGTCAATAAGTATTATAATCATAATACCACGTTGCCCCTGACAACCAAGCAATGTGACCTAGTTTGAGTGTGAACGCCAGTGTATTTGTATATGTAAGAGATGTGTATGGGATAATGCAGTTGTATACTGAATATCATCACATCATCACCACAAAAGGAACCACTGTATACATCATTTACTTCATTATTTACCAACCTGTTGAAGTGAATTTTTCAAATGTTTTAATCTTTCACCCATTGTTGAAACTTCTTTCTTCATATTCTTCTCAGCATCTGATAAAGCAGGCAGTCTGGATTCCAAATTTCTCAAAACAGTTTCAATTCTGTAGAAAGGATAGAAAAAGTACAGTACATACATTTATCACATAAAATGCAGGGATCATAATAAACTCAAAATAAAATGACAGTAAAACCAATGCGCATCATGTCACCTAGGCTGGCCACTAGAGAGTCTCTCCCCACTTACATCCATGTCGGTGATGCTGATGTACACTTTTCCTCTAGTGGCAATACCTTGGTGTCACTTTTAACTGTCATTTGAACATGTCGGAGCATTTTTCATGGAGCATCATAAATTCACTTATTATTATTAGTAGTATTAATACTGCCACTATAAGTAAATTATTTTGTAATTACATGACTCACCTATGTAAAAGTTGTTCTTGTGTATCCTTGGCATCTTCAAGTTTATCCGCAATCTCTTCTGCTTTACCTTTGATTTCATCTCTTTCATCTTCAAAATCTCGTAGTTCAATCAGCTGTTGTTCTTTTTGATCTCTAAGTACTTGTACCCTATATAAAATAGAGAAATCATAATATTTTTATGTTTTGAATTTTACATGCTAAAATAAAAGCCATTAGTTCCTCTGATTCTGTTTCGCATACTTCAATAAGTTGATGTTCTTTCATCTTTCAAATCAAATAGTGACATCACAAATCATTATGATCTTGGATCGGCTTCTTAATTAGATATTTCTCTTTTTGTACCCTATCTGTACTTGCACCCTATTTGAAATAGCAACATTACAACTTAAAGCGTTGAATTTGTGTTCATGTTATCTTAATAATAGCAAATGACACTTTGATGTGTCAGGTATTTCTTTTAACAATGGAGACATTCTTTGCAGTGCAAGAACTTTTTTGACTCTGTGGCTAGAAATTTTTATTACTAAAAATGAAAACATAAGTTATGGCCTGTAGTGGCTTGAAATTTATGCTACGCAAAGAACGTTGGTAGTCAGGCATATTTATGACAGGCGACAGTGGTTTGAAAATTTATACAAACTCCAGAGATCCTTGTTACAGGGCTGTAGATATTTGTACTATGAATACACACCTCTTGGCAATTTCTTCTCTGGCAGTCTCTTGCTTAAGAATATATTCTTCTCTGAAGACCTGAGTAGCACGACTTAGAATTTGAAGACACTGTTGTTGAGACATTTCAGTTTGTGGATGAGATCTAGAGAAAGTCAAAACTTTAGTATAGTAATCTCACATGCAACATGCCAATGAAATTTTAATAACATTACTTATATGGAACTTCCTTATACTTAACTTCATTATGTTATATAGCATGCTGCATTTCCCAATAAATGATGACTTCAAAAATCGACACATTCTGGTTACCCATCTTGGTCACAAGAGGGCGCACTCCATGGGGAAAAATGGGGGTTAAAATCACATGACAGTACAGACAGCATTCAACACAATTTGGCTAGAAAAACTCTGAATTCCTAAAAATGATGTGATCTGAGACACAGCTGGCAGAATGCTTTGACTGGTTGATAATGCAATAAATTTTTACTGTGTAACACTGGGAATTGATGATTTTTCAATGGAAGCTACAGTACTCTACTACCATGGCCCTTAATTCTGGTATTACACTTGCTTCCATATAGTGCTCCTAGTGGCAAAACTATGTAATCTTTTGTCTTTCTGATAACCAGACTATGGCGTATACAGTAAATTCTTCAACAGTGAGGTAGAAAAGAGCCTTGGGCACTTTCACTTCACTATAAGAAAACTTCTCCAATTACATGCAGACATTAAAAGTCAAAACTATGCTTCTGTTATAGACACTCCATGGACATGTGATCCCAGCATAAAATGTCTACAGATAAATCAAAATTTAGCACTTCAGTAGTCTAACATTCAGTAACACTACTACTTACTTGAGTACTGGATTAGATGTGTTCCTTTGTAAAATCATTCTGATGCGTCTATCAAAAGGCTCAGAATGGAGTTTTCCCAGAGGTGAACGTCCTTTGACAGCGTGTGATGACATTGATGACAGCAATGGCATTGAAGAGGAGTATGTGTTTCTAGAAAGTAAGATAAAACAGTGTCCACATTTATAGACAGTATGAACAAAGTACATAAACAAATAAATGTTTAGTTACACTAAAGAGAGACAGAACTATAAATCTAGACATTCAGTCTGTCTAAAACACCAAGGTCGTCTCAAGTGAGGATCACTACTATTAAAACTCGGAGTGAAAGAAACCATTGAGATCAAACAGCAACACTTGTCATTACTGGGTAATCATGGACAAGGGGATAAAAATACAGCTATTTAGATGATATTCCCCAATATTTTTTCTTTGTTCAGCCAAGGAAAATACGAGTGACCTAAGGGGCCTTTGTCACTACGAGTGACAACGTTTAGTTCACGAGTATTTTCTGGCTGAATGAAGAAAAATATTGGAGAATAACATAATTATACCAGTGGCAGTAATATCAAAGAAAAATCAGGGAAAATAATGGCAATTTGAACGTTTTGACTCATATTTCGAACACAGCAGAACCAGTGATGTACTAACGCATTGTCGTGACATAGACATGCATGATGTAGAACAACCAGAGTATATATTCCATATTTTTGTTCTAAATGGCTAGTGCATGGCATAATATACAACATCTGACAAGTCTATGTCACTAAACTGTGTACAGTATCAGCTGAAGAAGGTTTCGGACTCAGCCCAAAACATACAAGGTTAAAACAATACATCAATGCTCTGAGTTCAAAACTATTTCTAATAACATATTTTATTGTATTTCTATAGTTGGTAAAATAATTTTGGGGAATTTCAGTAAAATGCCGACTTGAATAGACTTTATCTACTTGTTACTTTTAACAACACTGATGTACACAAGTAATCAAACTAATTTACCATATAACCAAATTAAGGTACTATGGTTTGCAAGAGACAGGTATGTACCAGTAATTATTACATATGTACCAAAGATTACTTGCGCCGATGTGCACGCATACTAGTGGTATTTGCATTGCGGTACATACTGAAAACATTATTGTATACCTGCATGCAAATCATATGCAAATGAGGATACCATGATTTGTTCTGCACGGAAGCTTGTGATCGCATATTGTCACTTTTACAGAAATTTGCCATTTCAGATAAACATATGGAATAATAACAGAATCCCATGACACATGGGTGCAAGTGTGAGTACTTGGGGTATTTGCATGAGTGCTTGCAGTGTTTTCTGCTGCACTTTCACTCGCTTTGCTCATGAAAGTACTGCCGCAGAGAACACTGCAAGCACTCATGCAAATACCCTGAGTATGCCACACTTGCACTCATGGATCATGGGAGTTCTGTCACATTAAATTGTACTTACATTAAAGGTAAAGCAATGCATTCTATTGTAGATGTTAAACATAACAGCGTTACACCCAGTAACTTGTCACTGACAATACAGAAACCTTGGATGGGAGCTGGAACACTGAAACATAGAACAAACACAGTACTTAAATATTAATATGATATAGACGTTTTCAGAACTATACTAACATGGAGGAGAAATCTGGTATAACTTACACAGATTTCTCTACCTTGTACAGTGTTTTTGCAAAACTCTGAGAACCATGGTAACAGGTGGGGGAAATCTGGTAATAGATTTTAATACCTTGTATCATAATTTCGGTATAGAAGCCCAGTATTAAACTCGGGCAGATTTTACCGTCATCAACAACGTTTAAAAAACACTGGTAGGAACCCTGATTGCATTACTTGGGAACTCAGGTAGAATTTACCTACTTACTTAACAAAAACACTGATAAAGTCTTTCAATTTTGGGTGTATATTTGTTGGTCCTCAGAAAGAATTTGGCGTAAATACCAGTAAAGTGACTAACCTGTCAGCAACAGGCCTGGTACACACTAAATGTTCTGCTCTACAGGCCTGGTCTTGACTGAATTCCAATAGACTATTATCATCTTCACTGTCTGCAATGTTGATAAGATAATAAAACATAGTTTAATATACAAAGCAAATCCTGAATTTCTTGAGTGTAACTAAAATGCAATGAATACCAATATGAGAAAATATTTTGAGGAACTGAATTTTGCCCTGTAAAATTTGATAAAATATTAAAACATGTTGTCAAGTGGTCATATGGATTTGTTATGTATTTTGGATTTTAATTCATAAACAATTCTATCATGGCTTCATACTTGAAAAATCAATGTGAACTTCAACATTGACTTAAGTTTGTGTTTATAACTCAATACATTGCATTAAGCTATGAAAATGTGTGAAAGTCATTGTACGTACAGTAACAAGCATTTTACACATTTATTAATCTTTTGCAATGTATTGAGTTACAAAAAAGGACTTGCCATATGTTGTTTCACATTGATTTTTCAAGTAGGAATTAAGCCGTGATAAAATTGTTTTATAAATTAAAAATCCACAATAAATACCCAATCCTCATCCATATGGCCACTTCAAACACAATGTTTAAGTCAATACTGTCTATTACATTATACTTACAGCACAAGTCTTGTAGTTTAGGCAGCCATGTTAGTGCAATACTATGCACCCCAGCACTGTGTGAGCAATGGTATCGTTCTGCACTGCTAGGATCTACAGAGAGTCAGAACAGATCAAATTAGGTTGTGGTCCTAGAGTAATATCAATTTGACGAATGTCTTATCAACATATTGTAATGCTATTACTACACTTGTAAATTAAATATACAAGAGTTTGAGGAAAATTAAAACTAAATAATGGTACATTACAATGTCTACATATGTTTAAATGTATGTGTTATTACTCTGGTAATCCAGCCTTCGGTTTACTAAGATAGACACAAACTCAATCTATTCTCGCAACATGTTGGTACAACAGTGGTAAGCTATTGAATGGACATTGGTTTAGTGATAGTTTTAGTAGGCATTGCAGAGTTTTATTGACAGAGTTCCATGAACTTGCTGTGTACTGTTTTGGGACTTCCAATGTTTACACTATCTTGATCACAGGGTGATTAGAATCACACAACAGAGGAACCGCTATCATCCACTTGTGTAATCTGTCACATTGAAGAACAATAGATTTAGTTTGCGTCTATCTTAATAAACTGATGGCTCGATTACCAGTCGTATGTCCAACGTTTGTGTAATGTTATGGGAAATATCATGCCTAACCTTTCTGCTGTTATTATAGGAAATGTCATATCTAACCTTTGTGCAATGTTATCGGAAATGTCATGTCTAACCTTTGTGCAATGTTATGATAGTATATATCATGTCTAACCTTTGTGCAATGTCATTAATTTCATATCTAACCTTTGTGCTATGTCATTATAGTAAATGTCATGTCTCACCTTTGTGCAATGTTATAGGAAATGTCATATCTTCATCCACATCATCCAATGAAAGGGATAATTCTACTTCTACATTCTCATAAACATACAGAGACAATTCTGCTTCTCTCCTGTAGCTGGCATCACTCCAACTCTGTAGTAATGACAAAACAACCCGACAAATTGTCACAACATTATGGAGCAAGTTTCATTTTGGAACTCATCATTTTTCGTAACGCAATATTTTCTACAAACTTTAGTTTGTTATTTACTGAATGTTCACTATGCATTTTCCTTGGCTGAACAAAGAAATATATTGGGGAAATAAATATCTGAATACAACATGACTTACCAATGTGTCATCACTGTCATCATCTCCTTTGCCTAGGACAATACAGTGATACAAGTTACCAGATGATGTAGCAATAACTAGAACTGGAGGACTACTTTCAAGACAAATGATGTTACATGCATCTAAACCATAGTTGTCTTCTGCTGGTGGATGCATTGTTAATGGACCTTGAACTGTGTGTCGTACAGTGCTGTAATCAAAACACAGGGATGTAGAGTTAATGGACATTGAACTGTGTGTCCTACATACAGTGCTATTATGCAAACACAGGGATGTATACATCTTGACCTTGAATTGGACTTTGAACCTTCTTGGGTGAATTATTAATTTAAAAGGACTTTTCTGGGGCTACGTTTTCTTCATTTATTACCATGGTAATGTGTAAGGGGAATTAATAACTAATGACTGCAATATGTTAGGAGTTTATTACCTTTGATCTGATACCACAACTGGTAAATAATAGATATCCCCATTTCCTCTCAGAATATATACGGGGTAGATGAGTGCTGGGTCTTCAGTTTTCTCTCTCCTTGATTCTGATTTAGATTGTATTTCTATAGGCTGACCAAAGTCAAAGGACACTGCTATCTCTCCAAGGACTTCATCATATTCAGATGCAGTATGTGACTCGCCCAGTGAATAGACCTGACAGACGTTCTGTGGATCACTGGTTTCATAAACTCTATAATGAAAATATCACATTAATATAATTAATTGCAAACAGAGACAAGTACGGTATGCTTGACTGGCTCGAGTCATCACATTTTACAATAGTTGTCTTCATAACATTTTTTAAAATGATATTTCACTTTCTTAAAAACAATCTAGTAATAAACCAAAAAAAAAAAATTGCTCCAGCTCACTTATGCCTATCCATACCAGGGACTCATGCTGGTCCATACCAGGGACTCATGATGGTCCATACCAGGGACTCATGCTGGTCCATACCAGGGACTCATGCTGGTCCATACCAGGGACTCATTCTGGTCCATACCAGGGACTCATGCTGTTCCATACCAGGGACTCATGCTGGTCCATAACAGGGACTCATGCTGGTCCATACCAGGGACTCATGCTGGTCCATACCAGGGACTCATGCTGGTCCATACCAGGGACTCATGCTGGTCCATACCAGGGACTCATGCTGGTCCATACCAGGGACTCATGCTGGTCCATACCAGGGACTCATGCTGGTCCATACCAGGGACTCATGCTGGTCCATACCAGGGACTCATGCTGGTCCATACCAGGGACTCGTGCTGGTCCATACCAGGGACACGTGCTGGTCCATACCAGGGACTCGTGCTGGTCCATACCAGGGACTCGTGCTGGTCCATACCAGGGACTCGTGCTGGTCCATACCAGGGACTCGTGCTGGTCCATACCAGGGACTCGTGCTGGTCCATACCAGGGACACGTGCTGGTCCATACCAGGGACTCGTGCTGGACCATACCAGGGACACGTGCTGGTCCATACCAGGGACTCGTGCTGGTCCATACCAGGGACTCGTGCTGGTCCATACCAGGGACTCGTGCTGGTCCATACCAGGGACTCGTGCTGGTCCATACCAGGGACTCGTGCTGGTCCATACCAGGGACTCGTGCTGTTCCATACCAGGGACTCGTGCTGGTCCATACCAGGGACTCATGCTGGTCCATACCAGGGACTCATTCTGTACCAGGGACTCATGCTGGTCCATACCAGGGACTCATTCTGGTCCATACCAGGGACGCATGCTGGTCCATACCAGGGACTCATGCTGGTCCATACCAGGGACTCATGCTGGTCCATACCAGGGACTCATGCTGGTCCATACCAGGGACTCATGCTAGTCAAACCAGGGAATGGATGCAGGTTCATACCAGGGACTCATGCTGGTCCAAACTGGGAATGTATGCCAATCCATACAAAATACAATGTCTGATATTAACACAAGTAAAGTCCACTTATTTGAATCTCAAGTTCTTGCATTTAGTCCTATCTTATCAGTGGAGGGCAAAAGGATTACAGAAGATCATTCTTCTGTTCAGACCAACTTTTTCTACAGCTCTGCATCACAAATGTTGTTGTCATCCAGGTTTTGATCCCAATCTGACATTAGTCTAAGACTATATTAGTTTCATTGTTAGGTACTCACCTCAATACATTGTCTGATGTCAATACTATCAAATGTGTATCTGTTTCACTGCCAGGATACCACGATGCTTGCAGCACACACGTTGATGAATGAGATATGAAAAATCTTTCTGCTATGGTAACCGTTCTGAAACAAATATATGAATAAATGAAATATATAATATTCATTCTGTTTATTTAAAACTGATCATAACAGACTTCATCTAGCATGTACATCCCTCAGTTATAAACAAAATGTGTACCCCACCCCATCAGTTATTAACAATCATCTTATGATTATGTTGAACAATTCTCATTGTAGATATCCCAAGAAACATCTCAACCAACATTCTAGCCAATCCGCCAAGTACATGTTGATTTTGAGGGTTTTTTGATCAAAATTACTTTGTACACCATATCAGTATATCACAACCTACAAATATGTCATGTACATACCTGGCATTATGTCACAGCAAATCACATTTCACCACTTTACAATATATCTCATGATCATCACATTACATCACATCATATCATATTACAACACCTCTCACATCACATTTCACCACTTTACAATCATATCATATTATATCCCACTACAATACCTATCATCACATTAACAGTAGTCCCATGCTAACACTAGACTACCAATTCTTGTCATGGGGCTACCATAATTAGCAGCTGGTAACCCACTTTGGCTACCACTGATTATGTGATGAAGATGGAAGATTTATGGACATGAAAGTATTTTAACACCACACACATTTCCAATAGAGGAAATCTGTTTTCAGTTCAGGAATATGGGACTACAATCCTTGGGCTACCAATTTCTGAAATTGGTAAATTTCTGAAATTGGTAGCCCACTTGGCATGCTAGGACTACCATCACATCACACTGTAGCTCGGCATAGTTCAACTTCAAGTCATACCAATATTCCTATTTTAATATAACACTATCAGTAATAAGTCTAACTGTTACACATACCTACAAGTAATTCTTGGTTTTCCTCCTTCGAAATCTGCATATTTACCCCATCGCCTTGGTAACTCAAGAACACTCACACCATGATTCCCAATCAATGCTACATGTGAACCTGTTAGATTTATCTTGATTCGGTTGACTTGGAATCTTGGTGGATTGGTGCTAAACAACGTCTGAAAATTTAGGGAATAAACATTGATTGACTTGAAATCTTGGTAAATACACTGTTCTCAAGTTATCGGAATCACAAAATATATCAAGTAATGCTACCCTTTTCTGGATTTTCAATTATTTTGTTGTAAAAAATATTAACTTATAAGAATCTTCAAAAATATTAAATTTCATTGCAAATAATAATTTAGAATACACTATGGATGAAAAATGTTAGGTTAATTCCCTCGAAAATGTTGATTTGGAATTCCATCGGTAACATTTACTACACTGTTTACGCATCCTGTATCACCTGTCCTCCTCTGGACTCTCTCACCTGGTACACATGATTTCTCTGAGAATCGTCGGAGTCTAGCAAATTTTTCAAGTTAGTGGTAAGTAAATGGGCATTATCTTGATCCCAGATGAAAATATCGCTATCTTTCACCGCCAGTAATTCCCTTGAATTCTCTGTTTGTCTTGCACATTCCACATTTTCTCTTAAAACGTCAAATATAGGATGAGAGTTCAAAGCAAAGCGCCATAAGCTAGACGAGGAAGTCGCCATCTTGCTGCACATCCATCAACACAACAAGTGTTCATATTCATACTTTAGGGGAGGCCGCCTTACATTTTCCATGTGCATGAAGACTGTCAACCATGTTTGTCCTATAAAAATACATTTTTCGGATTTATTTTATCGTACTTTATACAGTGCTTTACATATTTTTTGAAATCAGACGATATTATTGACTATCTAATCATGTTGGACATGGTTTGTAATCGGTTGGTTTCGAAAGGCCTAACGATCCCTCCCTACACAAGAGTGGAATAAGCACGATCTCACGAATTTACAACCACTCTCGTGTAATACGAGACTGCAGTCGTGGATCCCAGAAGAGATCAAGATGGCTGCGGCCAATCTAGCATCGATGCATCAGTATTGGAAAACTTTTGATTTACCCCAAATACAGGTAAGATTTTAACATTTTGACTAAGTTAAGAGTCTATAAATATGACTGCCGAAATTTAATGGCGATTTACCAAAAGGAAGGGGCTCCAAACGTTGGTTAAAAATGTGATTGATCAGCGCCTATCAGAAAATGATCGATAAAGTGACGAATGTCTTTGAGAACAAAAGCCAAGCCCGCTCGGAACGTAAACAGTATTACATTGGGCGATATCAACGTCACAACAGCACATGCGACTTACAGATAGTATTCATTCGGTCTCTGGATGCACTCTTTTCAAACTTTATGAAAGTTTTTGGAAGATTTGACCAATTCTTCATCTTTGAATGCAAGCATCATTTTCATCCGTGCAACCCAATGTGGGCTAGGCTGCGCACTACGTGTACAAAGCTCGGCGTCAGCCCGCTGTATACACTCCGGCTGTCACCTCAGTGGTGATGTCAGTAAAATGACGTACAACGTTGTATTTGATATGGCGTGTTGTTTGTAAACAGACAAAAAAATTCATATTGTGATACAATTTTCAGTTTTAACAAAACTTGAATAATTAGACAGCGAGAATCGATTCAAGGCAAGTTGACTGTTCTGTTCAAATCGAATTATTTTCATGGGTTTGCATGCTAATCACACATAAATAACGGATCAATATTATCGAGTGATTGATTGCAACCCAATTATAATAACTCCCACTCTGCATGTAATTTCCATATCAAATCAATACTTCACTGTTCAACACTTTAGTAAATGCAACACTAACATTGATAATGTTTCAATGTTTGGGGAGGGATGAAGTAGTCAGTTGGGGGTTTTGAGGGGTGTGGTAGTCAGTGACTAGCATAGCAATGGAACCATAAAAATCTCTCAAGGCTTTTCTTTACATGTGATCTTTTCACATCCAAAAATATTGAAATTATTTTTATACTGAAATGTGAATTATGATATGAAATGTAAATATTTAATACTTTTCTATTTCGGTCATCTTCAATATTGAATAAATATTTTTTTTTAATATTTGCTGGTTGTGAACAATTTTTTTTGTAATCATTTTGTCATCTTTTGATGTATTGTTTATTCAGTTATTGATTTGTTCAACTGATCTTTGTAAGTAATTTGACACTTTCAGTGAAGTTTGATAAATTGATAGTGATAAGATATTATTTTTTTAAATGCAAATGTTGACATTTCATTTCCAAGTTCACCACATGAACACCCTCTTTGCTTATATTTTATATTAAAACTTGAAGTTATACACTCACTGTTCAAGGAAATTTAGATTAATTTGAGTGAATGGTTTAATTGATGAATATACATGTAGAGTGTTTCCTGTCTCTGAACAAATTGGTCTTTCACAGTTATGTGCGTGAACTGTAGAAAAATGATTGCTTCTTTCAGTTTTGCATTTTCTTCCGTTCTGGAATTTTCATTCTTTCTTCCTTACAAATATGACTTTCACTGTTGTTCACCACTCCATCTTACGCCCACGTTTGTTAAGAATCTAACTAGTTACATCAGAGAATTTACTACAGGGATTCTTCTTAGTATTATCAAATACTTTTGCATCCAAAATTACCTTGCCTTTCAAAAGTTGACGTATAGAGTACTATGTACCAAATGTTCTCCCTAAAGTAGGTGTGTGTGTGTGTGTGTGTGTGGGGGGGGGGGGGGGGGGGGGGGGCTGAGAACTTCCGTAATTTCTAACAACTCTCATGGTAAAATTAAAACTAGATTTCTAACTACTTCCAGTGTTTTTGCTAAGGGTAGTAAGGAGGTAAAACCTACCAGGATTCCTATTATCATTTTATCTGGGTTCCCAAACGAAATTACCATAGACTCTGTGGAAACACTGCCATTTTACCCCTTTCTCCCTTTCTGTTACCGGGGTTCCCCAACCATAGCAAAAATGCTGAAAGTTTTCAGTTCAAAGGATGATCCTAAAGAGTCATCAGATACTGTGTCAGTTCAGTGTTGTTGTTATACACTGACACACATATTTCCAGTATTTCAATTTCAAGGAGGATGGACTGTCGTCCAAACAAGTGACCCCTGAATTAATTTCTGTGGACAACGAGTCCTTATGTCGAGAATTTGTAAGTTAGAACACAAGCTTATTTGGTATATAATGGGTGTAATGTTTGGTTAAATTGTAGAATGTTTCCCAGAAGTTTTAAAATATTTCATTGTCCATCCCACCCCACTGTCCAATTATACATGTATGTGGTCTAGACAAACTTGTTAACTGATATGTAAACTAATCCCAGGCAAGCTGTCAATTTGTGATCTTCAGTACAAGTTTGCTTGCAGGCAACACTAATAAGGTAGTCGCTCTTTGTAATTTATGAAATGACTAGCCACAAGCCATTCATATATATATCCATTTATCTTAATTTGTAGAGAGAATTAGATAGTGCAGCTACAGAACTTGCCAACAGACAGGATGAAAGTGATTCATCAAGAAAACGACTGGTTGAGCAGTCAAGAGAATTCAAGAAAAATACTCCAGAGGTAATGAATACTTTTATCATGTTTCATTATTAGATATTATATCGTGCACGAGTGAAGTTGAACAAAAAATATGGAATGTATACTTTGGTCATTCTGTGTCGCGACAACATGCATCTATGTTGCGACAACGTGTGTCTACATCACTAATTCTGCTGTGTTCAAAATATGAGTCAGAACATTAAAAATTGCCATTACTTTCCCCGATTTTTCTTTGATATTACTGGTGCTTGTATAATTGTTTTATTCTTGAACATTTTTCTTCATTCAGTTTGAAAATACTCATGACCTAGGGGTTGTCACTACTCGTGGCTAGACTTGTTGTGACAAAGCCCCCTTAGGTCACTCATATTTTTCTTGGCTGAACGAAGAAAATTATTTGGGAATAATATCTAATTATTCCGCAATAGTTTTCTTAGTTTAGTCAAGAAAAATATGAGTGACCTAAGAGGCCTTGTCACTATGGGTCACTAGACGAGTAGTGACAAATCCTTAGGTCACTGGTATTTTCTGGCAGAATGAAGAAAAATATTGCGGAATAATATAATTGTACCTCCACAAGCATAATGCATGAAAAATTGGGAAAAATAAGGGCAGTTTGGAATGTTTTGACTCAGATTTCTAGTGAGGTTTGTTATGGCATAGAATGACCAGGGTATATGATTCATATTTTCTGTTCAAAGACGATATCTTGGCTTGTGCATAGTATAATCAATGTTATCGTGTAATGTGACATTAAATACCATATATGAAAACCATTTTGTCTGCACTCAAACTGAAAATAATGGATTTAAACCCTGGTTGCTCGATGCCATGGCATTCCACATCTAAATCATTGGCTTTGCGGTGCTCACTATTAACGCCACCATTTTTTTCTTAAAATACAGCGTGTGCTCATATTATTCTTTGCCAATATTTTCCTTCATTCAGCCAAAAGCAAATTCTTGTTTTGACACTACTTGTCTTCAGCTCATATTGACAGGGCCGCTTATGTCACTCATATTTTCCTAGGTGGTATTTTGGATAATTTGATAAAATAAAGTAGAACGTAGTACATGTACATGTACTACCTTACGTAATATCCATGTATTAAAATCCATGTGTAGCTGTTTATATGGCTAATGGGTATCTTTCATACTCATGAACTTGACCTCAGTGACTTAAATGAGATGAGACACCTACAATAAGGAAGTTGATGTTAGTTATTATAATAACCAGGTCAGAGTTGAATATTTGTATACAGTAATAATTACATTCGTGATTTAGACCAGATGTATAACATCACCATGACATCATCAATCAATGAACATCATTTCAACAGATATATATCTCGCAAACAATCAAAGAATTGAATCATGTGAAATCCATTTGGGGAATTGTTCAAGATGATGAAGTTATTTTAATTATAGTAGATTTAATTTAAACATGATAAATAGTAAAAAATTTCGTGTCTTGATTTGTCTAGAAATGCTTTTGTAATTTGTATAAGAACACATTTATCTTGCAGCGGATTCTTTAGATGATTGATAGCCGTGATGACAATTTTAAATGATGGTGTTTCTCTCATACACAGGAAATCAGGAAAACAGTGGCTCCACTGTTGAAGAGCTTCCAGATAGAGGTCGATCATTTGTCAAAGAGAAGTAAAACAGCAGAAGCAGCGTTCTTAGCTGTGTATAAGAAACTTATCGATGTACCAGGTACGAAATCCACATAATCTATTATAGCTAAAATGATGTTGGCTTGGAGTTTCACTTATGGGACATTACTGTTTTTGACACAGAGTTAGGCATATTTTAACTCTAGACTAACAATAACAGAAATACAATAAACACAACAGGATCCTTTGCCCAATTACATTGAACACTGATAAGCATTGCTATTCTTGCACAGTGCAGTAAAAACAGGCTTCTAATGAAAACATTACTCATGGACTTGATGATTTGAATGGCTGCAATTGTTTATTTATTAACTGATAATCAACATATCAATTTGACTACTTCTAGATCCCCACTGTCTATGTAATGGTTTCTTTTGCATTTAATGAGAAATTGTCCTAGGGTGTGTCTAAATGTCATATCACATGAGTGAAACACCACACCTTCATCATTTTAGCTGTAAACCAGTTCTAATATTTCTACCAGTTTCAAGCATAGAACATGAAGTAGTAATGTTGTAAATTTCATTAGCTGTTCTATAGAAGCAGTCAAATAACTACAGGTTGTGATGTTGGCTGGTGCGGTGATCATGTTACAGTATCTAATTATTTATTTATTTACAACAATGCATCCATAAATCTTTTTTGTGCATTTGAATAAAATTCTTAAAAGCACATTACACATAATTACACAACATAGATACTAAAACAATACAGGTAAAAAAAAATAAATTAAAAAAAAAAATACCAGAGCTCTGGTACAGCAAAAAGAATAGTGAGAGTTTGGGTAAATCTTTAGATTGATGGCACATTAGCACCAATGAATTCCTGTATTTGTCATGAGTGATCGACAGTGTGCTTGTGGGATGTGAAGTTTGTTTCTGGTGTTGTATTGATAAATGGATGCATAGTTGTTATACAGCAGAAATATGAAAGGGTCGCTGAAAGACTGTGTGTATCATACACATTTTATGTTCCCCAAGCAACAATTTAGATAGATAAGAAACAAGCTTCCTACAGACCAGTCATTACAAATACAAACAATACCACACTCCTGTCGACAAGCTGGCACTGTATGTGTACACACATGTCAGCAAGCGGAACCATGCAAGCAGACTCAAAATCAATTTGTATGTGTCAAAATCTGAGCATGCAATGTGATGACATTAAATAGCTTCTTTGTTCCAAGGACATGTGTGTCTGTGTATCAGTACAGTTGGGGGTTGGATGGTATTGTTTATATTTGTAATGAGTGGTCAGTGGGAAACCCATTTCTTATCTATCTAAATTGTTCTTGAGGAACATAAAATGCGTATGATACACAGTCTTTGGGCGACCCTTTCATATTTGTGCTGTAAGTTGTGAGTAAGATCTGATGGGGCTTGTTTTCTATGCATTTTTGGGAAGTTTACTGAAATTTTTTATGACACTCTTGAACGGTTGGCCAATCGAGCAATTGTGATGTTGTAATGTGGGCTGGACTGCTAGTTGTGTATGTTGGTTGTGGTTTTATGTTGGTTATGTTACTAGTTACGTTGTTAGTGGCAGCTTAATACTATGTTGTTAGATGTCTTGTACATGTACGCATACACAGGTTATCACATATGGGAACAATTTTCTGATAGAACTCTTGATTGATGGATGAGTTTAATATACAGTAACCGTTAACTACCCAATTCAGTCAATTTATTCGAAATCATTTCACTCAATAATAAAGATTAATAGCAACACCCAATTATCAACATAGACAAACAGACTGAGTAGAACATCTATCAATAAAATTCTCTCAAAATTATGATGCTGATCTCTCCTGCCCCCACCCGTCTTACCCCAATATTTGTTTGTTTTGTTTTGATATAGGTTACAGCATGGCCACATTAAATCATTTGACTATTGTTTTTGTAAATCAACATACATAATAATTAAGTCAAACTTTTCAGGTGTTATTAACAATCATCTGAACGTTCCTTTGTTTAATTTATATCATATTGCAGTTGTGATCAATATAGAATGTATCTCCTTGATGTACATGTATAATTGATGTGTGAGACAACATTTTCTGTTCCCATGACTTTGACCTCTTTGATCAACTGATTCTAGAGGTGTACCCTGGTAATACTACACATGTAGTAAGTAGGATAACACGACACCAAAAAGTAAAAAGTTACCATAAAATTAAAAGTAATACATAGGGATGGAGAAGTCTAACACTTGTAATAGGCAACAAAATTTGTTAGCACTTTGAATTTTTCATGTATGTGTGCTATGAGTGTGTATGTTGGTGCATTTATGCATGTGACTTTAATTTATGTGTACATTGTGTGTGGGGGGTTGGGGTGGGGTGGGGGTGTAGATGTTGCCTACATGTTGGGAAGATGTAGCATCTTCTAGAACTCTGAATGATACAGACATTGTATTCCTGTTTTGACTTTCAATTCCCCACGGAAAACCTGACTGTAGATTTACTCAGTACATAGTGAACCTTGTGAATTTTGATTGTACTAAGTGGTACTGTAACAAACACATCAAATGTTGTCTCATCTTACATAATTTGAATGCATATTGTAATATTGATTTATTGATTTTGCATATTTTATTGATTTATTGACCAGGGTAGAGTTTATTGATTTACTGATGAAAGTGTTAGTATTGATTGGTTCAGTGTATATCAGTTCAATTGACAGGGGAATATATTTCTAACTAAATCATACAGTACTACATGTATATACAGCTAAAAGCTTCCTTTTTGTGTAGAATTCAATAAATGATACAGAACTAGACTATTGCTATATCGAATCATTTTGATGTTCTACCCAGATTGATTTTTGATTTTTTATATGAAAAAAAAAGTTTTGAATTTGTGAATATTGATTGAAAAATCAGATACATTTGTCATACCGTGAATGGTCTAGTTGTAGAATGATACAATTGCCAATATCATTACTTTCCGTGATGTAATGTCTTCCTAAGAAGTTGCAGTGTTCCACTTAAGTTAAAGGCCTATGTTTCAATACCAGGTTCTTACATAAATGTCATTGTATCAGTGGAGCCATGAGGATTACTTAGGATTATTCTTTTGTTCTGGACCAACTTTTCTACAGCTCTGCCAGACAAAGGTTTTTCACATGTAGATTTTAATCCTAATCCAAACTGGTTTCTGACATACATGTATTTTGTCAGCTGGTCCACAGTCATAGTCAACATTGAGAGTATTATGTTAAATCCAGTTTTGCACAACTTGTAGTTTGTTGTGTGCAAACAAATACCCCCATCCACCCACCCCACCCACCCCCAAAAGAAAGAGGATTTGAAAAGGTTTGCCTTCCTCCGACTGTGCTCTGTCAGTATAGTATCAGTCACATATACGTGTAGGTATGTAATAAGGGATATAGCTAATTTTAAAAGTAGCAGGTAAAATTGGAAAAAGTAGGCAGTAATATCTATGAGAGAGGTCTATGAAACTGCCCAAGAATGACTGAAACAAAGAATCTGTTAACAAATTTCTGAAAAAGTAACTGGCAAGAAATTGCAGAGTAGTCGGGGTTGTTTTTGCCGGCTACCAGCCCATCCCTGGAAATTTAGATGTGCTTGTAATACTCAAGAATTAGAGAGAAAATAGGATATTTGTGATAAACCGTTGATTGTAAGGTTGTCATCATATCTAACTTAGTCAATCAGTGAGATACAGTATGTCATGTCTACTTCATACATAGTGCATTCGTCATCAGTAATTTTTCAATGATTTATTGATTTATGATTGAATCTGTACACTTAATTAAATAAGATTTTAAAAATGTGTGGTTTTAATTGCAATCACAGTACTACTTTTATATCAACATCCTAAAAAACCCAACATATTTAGGGAGCTTTCAGTAGTTAGACGGGGTGAGGGCGGGGGAAATCAAGTCCTGTCATATGAAATGTAAGCCTCGAGCTCTCCTGATTCTGTTTTCTAAAAATTGACCCTCTCAGGCTCCCTCAATTTCCTTTCACTGAAATCCCCCCCCCCCCTGAGGGAGGGATTGGTTAATCCTCAGTTTTGATGTAATTATCAGAGCTGAAGGCCAGAACCTCCAAAGACCAGATAAGGATGGGGCATGATACTGACATTGTTATGACCGAGGTCAACTTCATGACTCCATCACATTATTCCCAATATTTTACCACACTGTTCCTCATTCACTCCTGTGAGACCCACTCCACTCCTCACACTACAACTGACAATTGATTCACTGTTTTCAGCAGTGATTTGATGGATGTGTTCTGATGTTAGGATTTAGTGGTGGTAAGTGGAAGCAATAGGATGTCAAAATCATAAGTTAAATAATACAATGGACTCAACGTAAACTGTGACCCTCCCCTAATTCCATTTTCTGAAATGTGGACCTCCCTCGAAAGCCTTTTCGTAAGATATGACCACCACCCCCTCACTTAATTCCCATACCTCCCCCCCCCTTGTAATTACTGAATGCTCCCTACTAAACAGAAAACATATTGTGTAATCTTTATATTTGGCAGACTTGCTTGTATCTATTAAATGAAGATGTTTATATTGAGAGGAAAACATGTTGCAAAATTACTGAATTTATCTTAAAAGTTTAACCTCAAAATTAAAACTTTTATGTTGAAGTCATTCATTTATAGTATACTTAATGTTATAGGGAAAGTTATCAACTGCAAAGTTGAGTATTTTGGGAAGTCCATGCACATATGAAACCCAAGTCATGATTTTTCCCCCATTCATTAAGAACCACTGCACACGATTGATTGATTGTGTAATTATTGTAAAATTAAGTGAAAATGATTGAATTACAGTCAGTTATGTCTCAGCGTAGATTGTACTATTTCGCGATATATATATAACGGGTAACGTTGTGAATTTTTGTTTAGATAGTATCAAACTATATGTGTGTGGGAGGACGTAGAAGGTGGAATATTTTTTGGATTGCATTGATGGTAATGATATACAGGTAGATTCTCTACAGTGGTGATTATTTGTAGCCTGTCAGAGTTATTGATTGTGTTTGAAATGGTTGCACCATCTAATCAATACTTGTGATTAGACGTTGGACTGTCAGATTGTGATAAATGTTTACTTACTGCCTATACTCATTTACTTGCCTGGATATTGAAACCATTTATTACACTGTCAAGATCTCTGCGTATTGATTATTCTATACCCTACCTCACAATATCTAGCTGCACAGAATTACTGTGTGTGTTTTTTCATTGGGAGCAGCTTTTAAATGAAGTTATTGATCTATGCTCTGATTACCAGTGTCTGATATTGAACGCTAATCAATCAATAGCGTTTCACGTTGGGCTAGTCTTTTATGTGAGTAAATGTCAGCGCAGTGCCGTGTTATTGATTACGTGGCCTTTCTATTCACCACACTAATATTATGATCTTTGGTGAAGCATCAAGCCAGTCAGCTTGCAATGAGAGGATTATCAATCAGCTTGCCACATGTATGCTGAAAATATAAATCAGGACTTGTTCTTCAAAGTACATGTAAAATACAGTCATTTTCTGGTTGTAAACCATGCAAACTAGGGAGTTATTTCAGTTACAAACCACACAAAATGTACATTAAATCATTTCATTTATAAAACATAAAATATATATAGCCATTTTAGTAATAAACCACAAAATGTGTGAATCATTTCAGTTTTAAATAATGCAAAATGTATAAAGTCATTTCAGGTATAAACCACATAAAATCATAAATGTAAAAATTCATTTCTGGTATAAACCACACAAAATGTATTAAGTAAAAATAACACGGAAATTTCAGTGATAAACCATGCAATATGTATATAGTTATTGCGGTAATAAAGTACTCTAAATAATAAAGTAATAAACCACACATTGTACAGTATATCATGATTTTTAGGTTTAAAAAAAAAACAGTGTTCTTAAAATTTTGATTGAGTTGTAGCAAATTCTTGATTATGTCATTCAACATGATATTGATAATTCCAACACAACATTATTATACATACATGTATATAATCAAAACAAATTTATTTCTTTATTTTATTTTATGACAAATAATGAAAAATTCAAACTAGATGTATTGTGATGTGCTATCAGCTGGTAATATCAAACTTAGAAAATGATAATAATTAAGTAATAATAGTATTTAAGTCTGGGTTATGGACAATCTAATTAAAATCCGATGTATTGTACACTTCATGATTTCTTTTTGGCTGTTACATTTACTGTGGTGTGTCAGATGTATGTAACAAGCGCTCACAAAAGAACAAACAACAGAAAACGTAACAGCCAAAAAGAAATTGTGAAGTGTACAGTACATCGGATTTTAATCAGATTGGGTTATCAATATAATGCATTGAGTACCAGTTTTACCAATTTATAGTACCGATGTTACTACCAAACCAGAGTGACTATAGCGTTTCAATTAGGTAGCATGATGTTTTTACATCTTATACAAAGTCTTTTGTTACGAATTACATAAGCACAGAAAATGATACATTTTATCTCACTGTGGACACAAATCAATTGTCAGATGAAAGAGGGATTCAAACCCAAAACTGTTTATTTGTGTTCACAGTGAGATAAAATGTACTGTTTCTTGTGCATGTGTGCTGTCAGTGCCTCTAATTTGTTTATATAATTTGTATCAAGAAATGTTTTGTGAGATGTAAAAAACATTGTGCCATCTATCAGAACTATCTCATTCAGATGAATGTTTTATGTTTTTTCGGATGCGGCACCAATCTTACAATGACTGTCTTGTGTTTTCAGACCCAGCACCAGTACTGGAACATGCCATGCAGTTACAGAAGAAAATGCAAAGAGCGCAAGACCTAGAAGTTGAAAATCAAAAACTGAGAGAAACATTAGATGAATACAACCATGAGTTTGCTGAAGTCAAAAATCAAGGTATTGAATACTGCAAGATTTGTAAGCAAAAGAAATTAAACTGATTTTGATAAGTATTAATTTGATATTGGAGATTTATAGTAAATCTAGCCCATTGTTTTAACAACTTTGATGTACATTCTTTTATTTCAGAGGTAACAATAAAGACGCTGAAAGAAAAATTAAAAGAATATGAAGAGAAAATGGAAGTTGTAGCCCAGTCTAGAGCTAAAGAAAAGGAGAAAGACCTCCAGAGGGAGTTTGCAGAGAAAGAAAGGTGAATATTTAAACAATCAGGACATGCATATATGGTATATTATGCATTTCTAGCCCCAGGGTAGGGTAGGGTGGGGTTAATGTGATGGGTTGAGTCCATGTGTGTGTGTGTGTGTCCACCTGTACCTCTGAAATCCATTTCAACCAAACCTGGTGCAAATGTCAGATCCGCTGATGCACATATGCACATCACTTTATTTTGTGACTTTTATGATAACGACCAATTGGCAATATACTTGTCATAAGAATTCAGAACATGAATTAGCAAGTTGAAACATTGGGGTCTATGTCTGCAAAGAAGACTTGTCTGATTCGATTTCACATTATGTCTGAGTTAATCAAGATTATATGTTGATATATTAATCCATTGATTTAAAAATAAATAAATAAAGACTTGAATAATGTAATGCATTTTATAATACTTGTCAGACTCAGGTCAAATCTAAATCAATAGAGTATCATAAAACTAATCCTGTGCATTCACTGTTCATCTCATCCTTTGAATAGACAACTACAAGAGACCCAGTTGGCTGTTGCAACTAAACTTGGTGAGGCTGAACACAAAGTGGCAACACTACAGAGTGGTGAGTTGTTAAACATTCATAAGCTCAGTGTTTCTGGAATACTGATCAAAATGTTTTTTTCATAACATAAGGCAAAATTTAAAAAAATAAATGTTTGTTTCCAATAACATGACTTCAGAAAATAGGTTAGGTAGGAATTTTATTTTACTTCAAATTTTTAAAAAATACCTCGAACCCCCCCCCCCCCCTAGACTGTAATGATGTCATCGGTCCAGGCGTATCAGCCTGTCGTAAAGTTTGTAGAAAGGGAGACTCACAACGGCTGATCTGTAAGTCCACTCAACCCCAAGATAAGATACTCATCAGTCACAGTACTTTCATGAGAGTTTGATGAGGTGCAAAGGAAGTACTTTATATAAAGACAATTATACGTTAAGTGGATGAACATGTTATGCAGACCATTCTGTTATAGTCTAAAAGGACCTTGTTTCTCTCTGGATTACGATTTTTAAAAAACAAGTGATCACAGATGAGGCTAAGGCATGATGAAGGTGTACATGGAAATTGAAGTAAATTGTTACCATTTTACTTTTTGCCTGCAAAAAAAAAATTTAGTTTCTGGACTTAAACTAGGGTCAGTTGGGTTATTGGAAACACACTATTTTTTATTTGGCCTTACCATAAGATAATAGCTGGGGTGTGCTGCAATAGCATTGGATATGGTTTGCTTCGCAACCATTGTGTGCTAAGTGTTGGCATTGATGGTGATTGGTGAAGGCAATCCTTTCTATGCCTATAGTAGGATCTTGTTAGTTCAGAATATTAATTAAGAGTCGAAGAGAAAGGAAATATGAATGCAGAGGAAAACCAATCCATGGTGTCTGCTGTCAGTTATTCTGGGCACTGTGGAAGACAATCTGCAACAATATCTTTTGATATTGTCTGATTGCAGTGGTGTGCTCTGGCTTAGGTGTGTTTTGCTGGCTTTGTCTTAGAAGGAGAGTGTTCTCTTCTTAGCTTAAATATTGCTTTGGCATAGAGGTACTTAGTTGGCAACTAACTGATTACCAGTGCCATAGTCATGGTTATAATTATAGTAATGGCCATAGTCAGTGTGTATTAGCCATATTTGGTTATGTGGTATTTTTTTTAGTTTATTGTTAGCAGCATAGAGTTTGGCATGTTTTAAGTGTTTGGCTTTTGGTAGTATTTGATGAGATTATAACAGTATTTGGGTGTATTCTTAACTTTGGTATTTAGTCTGCTAGCAGAGCATTTGTATCTTCAGGATTTCTAGCTGTATTTGCTATGTTTTAGCTTCATATAATGATGTACTGTACAATGTATTTGCTGTATTTTTGCTGTACAATGTATTTGCTGTGTAACATATTTCTGTTTTGTTTAGCCATATCGGGTATGTTTTAGGTATACAGGGTATTTTTTAGGTGTATCTGGTTTTTTAGCCATATATGGTGTGTTTTAGGTGCACATGGTATTTTGTTTTAGGTATATATAGTTGTTTTATTAGCGATATGTGGTGTATTTTAGATATAATGTAAATGGTATTTTTAGGTATATCTGTGTTTTTAACCATATCTGGTAAGTTTAAAGTATACATGGTATTTTTTGCCAGGTATATCTGATTGGTGTTTTTTTAGCCATATCTGGTATGTCACAGGTATAATATATATCTATTTTTTTTAGGCCATATCTGGTATATCTGAAGTATAATGTATATCTGTCTTTTTAGCCGTATGTGGTATATCTTAGGAATAATGTATATCAGTCTTTTTAGCCGTATGTGGTATATCTTAGGTATAATGTATATCTGTTTTGTTTTAGCTATATCTTGCAAGTTTTAGCCATATCTATTTTTGTTTTTGTAAAATATGCTACATTTACAGAATTCTTGGCTCTAGCTGACATTTTCTAAGCTGTATTATTATACAGTGTTCCTAGTTGTTTTCTGTCATAATTTGTATTATTTATTAGCTTGTTCTATTACAGTTTGTGTACTGACTTTATTTATCATGCTTGGTGTACAAGTCATGTAAAATAAATTCTGTCATATGGCCCTTCAAACAGTCATGTAAAGTCATTAATATCATTTATGCGGAAGGTGCTATGGTTAGCACAACCAGTAACTGAATGATGTGAATAAATAAACACATGCAGAGATTAAAAATTAGTTACAAATTTATAAGTTTGTATGATTTTACCAACCACTTATTTTCCTACAGTAGAATTCAAACTTTCCTATTGTTGTGAATCATGCAATATCAAAAGTTTTGAATCGCTGAAAACTAACATTTTAACAACTTTTTTTTAGACAAATCTGACATGATTTTGTCCAATTTGTGTTCTAGCCCTGGATAGTACTCAGTCAGAGCTGTTTGATCTGAAAGCCAAGTATGACGAACAGACTGCAGCAAAGTAAGATACCATTATAAGTTCATAGTTTATATGTTGTACATGGATTAGGCATCAGTAACTATTGACTTTTTACATACCTGGTGTACTTGACATTTTAAAGGCCACGGTACACAAGGAAATTTGATGAGCAAAGCTCTTAGTAATTCATCAATACAATAAATTGTTCCTTGTACACACAGGACCTTGTGACATCGCCAGGTGTATCACAAGGAATCCGATATGTCAGACTTTCTGCAATTTGTCACAAGTTGCTTTTTGCTATGCCCCAGTGAATTGCCTTGTGTATAGACACAGTTTCAAGCCTTGTTGACAAATTGCTCACTAAATTGCCATGTGTGTCATGAGATTGACCTCTAATAAGATAAAGCTGACATTTACCATGGCAATTGCATATTTCATGACATTGTGTGTGGCATTGACCATGTGATATTGACCATGAAATCATATTTGATGACATTTTGTGTACCATTACAATGACATTGACCAAGACATTACACATTAATTTATGTATTCAACACAAAAATCAACTACTGTACAGAAGCTGCCTTAGGGTTGCCAAATTTAATAAAAGCTATTATAGTAATCTATATATGACTTTGACCATGCAATGATATTTTATGACATGTTGTGTACCATTACAAGTGACATTGACCAAGACATCACATTTGACACATGACCATGACATTACGTGCTACTACATGATATTTTGTCCAGCATACATAGCGCCATGTCAGTACAATAAAGTCATACATGCTATACAATATGATATGACCTTTAATATTGCACTGACACAGATGATCTGGCATTGACACCTAGCATATACATGTAGCAGTAAGTGTTACATTTAACCATGCTTGACACTGACCCATGACCATGACATTGCATGTTAGCACATATTTTTGTCCAGCATACATCTGACCTAGCATATAGCAGTAAGTGATGTATTAAACCATTCATGATACTGACAATGAACTTGTTTTTTAGGTCGGATGAAATGGAAATGATAATGACAGATTTGGAAAGAGCCAATCAGAGGGCAGCATCTGCTGAGAAAGAAATTGAATCTATGAAGGTTCAATTATTGTCAGCAAATGAGGCCTTGAGACAGGCTGAACAAATGCAAAAGGCTCCTAACATGGTTAGTAAAACCAATAGTACTTGGCATATTGAATATTAACACAGTCTTTATTTTAAAGTGGCCATATGGATGAGGATTGGGTATTTACTTTGGGGTTTTAATTTATAAAACAATTTTATCATGGCTTCCTACTTGAAAAATGAATGTAAAATAACATAGACCAAATCCTTGTTTGTAACTCAATACATTGCAAAATGATAGAAAATGAGTACAAATGTTTGTTATTGTACATACAATAACAAACATTTTACAATATATTGCAATTTATTGAGTTACAAACAAGGACTTGGCATACATTGTTTCACATTGATTTTTTCAAGTAGGGGGCCATGATAAAATTGTTTTGTAAATTAAAAACCCAAAGTAAACACCCAATCCTCATCCATATGGCCACTTTGACAGTTAGATAGCTATTGCATATACATCCTATGTATTGTTGGCTTTTGTGTACTCAAAACATTACCTTTTTTCCCCTGATGTTATGCCGATTTGTTGATATACCTGTGCCTTTCTAAGCACTCTCTTTGTCAGTCTTTCTGTCTGTGTATGTGTATATAGTGTGTCTGTATGTCTGTCTGTCTGTCTGTCTGTCTGCCTGTCTGTCTGTGTATGTGTATGTGTATATAGTGTGTCTGTCTGTGTGTATATAGTCTGTCTGTCTGTATGTTTGTGTTTGTTGTTCCGCTTTCAGCATGTTTCCTGTGTATCTTAGTTTCACTGACTGTCTATACCATTCAAACCACATATCACTGATTGTGCTAATAAGATTTTGTACATATTTTGTCACCTGTAGGAGCAAGCCATAGATATTCTGACAAGATCCAGTCTAGAAGTAGAACTGTCAGCTAAAGAGAAAGAGGTGAGAATGCCATGGGATTGTACACTTGTTATGCCATACAGAGAAAAGTTGTTAAAAGGCCAACTGAATGATTTATAGTGTACACATATTCACATTTCTGATTGTATTTGGACCACATTACAGGGGGCTTTCAAGTTTGAAGCATTTGTGTAGTGTCATACTTTAGTGTACTTATCACAGCATTTTGATACGCTGTTGTAAGTCATACAATGTATGGTATTGTTACACACTGGTATTTTATAGCCAACATTATCCCTTTGAGTGGTACTGTAACTTCAACAATGTATTCCTATTGTAGTAAATGTGGAGACAAACTACATGTGTATGTAACCAATACATGTAATTTAGCAACATCTATAGAAACATTTTCGTGCGGAGCCTTCGTTGAAAAGATTGTACATTGTCATAAGTTACAAATTGGTGGATCAACTAGTCTTCGCCTCATTTGTAGAATGTATAATATTTTGAAACTTATAAACATTTGGGGTATTTTCATGTATATTCAGATATCACAGCTGGTGGACGATATCCAACGACTTCAAGCAACAAATGCCAAGCTGAGAGACTCTACTTCATCACAAGTTACAAAACTTGAAGAACAGCTAGCACAGAAATCAACCGCTTTCAAGAGACTTGTAAGTATCACTTGTTATGAAATCAGCTAGTTCTTCAAAATAAAACAATTTAATGTTTTCAAATTTCAGAAAGTGATATCCGTACATGTACATATGTTATACAAATTAATAATATGCTTTATTCATAGTACCGTGGCCACCGGCCTAACGTACAGAAATCAATATATACCAAAAAACTGCTAATGTAGAGGTTTGTTGTGACATTAGCAATGGTACATACAAATCCACATAATAATAATAGCAAATACAACCAAAATTAGTCCATCATACTTTGGCGTAAACGGAAAGCAAAAAATACAAACTTTGCTAAATTATTCTGAAAATAAACATGATTTGTTCTCATCAAAGAATAAAATAAATTGCGAAGGAGGCTGAAAGAAATATTGTGGAATATACAATTCTCTTAATTGTTGATATATAATTGTTGTATTAAGGTATCTGTGTGGGCTAGGACGTCAGGTGAATTTATCAATAAAACTATGTAAATCCACTCATACATATTTATTTAGACGCATTGGAGTCGGAACTAGCAAAGGGCATACCGTCAATAAGCAGTAACACAGCCACAAACTTTGACTGATTAAGAGTAATTGACATTTTGCTGGGGAGTCTGATGCGCCCTCTACGACAAATTCCTGAGTAACACACACACGGGGAGTGTGAGAGTCTGCCGTAAAGATGTTTTAGTATTTTAAATGCCTGACTGTAAAACGTTGAGTGTCGGCATTTTTGTCAATTGTTATAAATTTAAAGACGAAAAAAAAAAGTTTGATGGATGACAATTTTTTTGTCATCGTGAGCATGTGCTTCTGACAGAATCAGGTGCCCGCAGAAGTATCGCCCACACTCCGAGTTTAGCGTAAGTTCAGAAGTACGGCGTCGATGTATTATGTACACACGTACACGATCTCAAGTCAAATGATTTTCCTTCCACGTTTTGTTTTTCAAAATTCGGTGAAGGCTGTTTTATGATTGATTAAACTTGTTCTATTTCCAAAAGCCACGGTGTCATCTCTGAAAGCCGGGGCAGTCAATCTTAACTAAACTACATGTATTACTATTCACGTCGTATTCGTTTCTAGACTAAAAGGCAAATATAACATCACCGTCACATGTGCGAGTACGAGTTCACATCGATACAACCACAAGCGATGTATTTCAAAACAAATGCATGCGGTACGGTGAATACTGATCGAGCCAAGTTTGGTCTCCGTAGCGGTAAATATAATCCCAGTATGTCTCTACAATGTTAGTCGATGTCATGACTAGCTGATAGTGCCAACAAATATTGAACATTTTATGAACGGCTTAGATACATTTTAAGAGTCGCTTTCCTGAATAAAACAACCATTTTCAGATTGCATGCCGACATGGGCGACACATCAAGTAATCAAAGACACAACAACAAACAAATCCAAAGCAACTGTGTTTATTTATAGCAATCTGCGGATGGAAATCATGATTTTCCCAGGGAATGATACGTAACACACGTCAATATTACACTGAGGACCTAACTGAAACATTGAAACATTTCAATTTTGCTCACATTGTACATTTGAGTCGTCATGGACTATCGAACAGGCAATTTCAGGAACGACGATTTGCATCATACTCATAGACCTCATGTTTGCTTGTACCGCGCCGTTCACACGTGTGAGCTCACACTGTAGGCAAAATCGCTCGAGCTCTGTCTTCTTGGGCTAATGGAATGCGTATGGTTGCCTGCAGACACAAATTTATGGTTGTCTGCAGACACAATTTTTTCTATGTAATTTTTATTGAAAATGCGTAAAATACATAAGATTTGCTGTAGTTCGGTGCGTAGTTTCAGAGGGAGTAATTCGAAACTCTAGTCTGACAATTGTCCTCCAAGGTCATATTCATAATCTACCGTCACCCCGCGGCCCCGCACGTACAAGCATGACTAGAAGATATGATCACACGGAAACACTGTCCCTCCATTCTCAGCCAAGGCTTCGTAACGAAGTTTGGAACGTCTTTTACCTATTTTCGTTTTCGGCATCGTGGTAGTGTATGCCAAATATGGTAGTGAGTCTTCAAGGGTTGTCCAGCGGCAGCTAAAAGTTTTCATAACACGCTGTAGAAAGTCCTGAGCGACCGTATGCTCCGTATTGAAATCAAAGATACGCATGCGCAATATGCATGAGTTTGTTGATGTCCCCCTAGCCTTGACACAGTTGATCGCATTACCGTAACGCTACATATTAGCAATATAAGCGGCCATATATCAGAGTGTTAACCTGTTTTCAAGCCATATTACGATTTTTATTCATTCTAGAGGGTTCAAAGAGACAGAATCACTTTACGCGTTCGCAAGTATTGTTTTTACAAGTACCGCGAAATGGTCGCGAAGTTGTCAAAAAATGGGATTTTTTTGCCTTTTTGACCATTTAGAACGTTTCTTCATTTTACTCGTTCTAGCTTATTATACATGCTAGGGAATTCGGGTTTGTTTTATTTGATAATTGAGATGAAGGACGAGAAACTGGTTAGAGGGATTTTTTGTTAGTGAAACAGGCACTCGGCAATACTTTGTTGAAAATGGGGTACGCATACAACAAAATTTGCCTTTTTGACAATTAATTTGAAGCATTTTGGATCAAAATTTCAAAATTTTGTCTAGACAGATTTTGACATGTATATTTATGATCACAACTGTAAAAAAAAATTTAAAAAAAAATCAAAATTGCCTATTACAGAGTGGAAAATATGAAAAATATGATATAATAATATACACAGGTGTCAAATTTCATCATAATTTAAACAAACTCTACTTTAATGTTTTTAATGTTATGATGAATATTAAAGGGACAAACTCAGAAAATTTGGTGTCAATATCTTTATTTTTAACAAAGTTACAACAACATTTCTACAATAAAGAATTGGATGAAAAATAGCCTATACAACAACCTTAAACAAAAATGAAATTCATCTTCAAATAAATTAGCAATATTACAAAAAATACGTAGTCTTCTATCTCTAGATACACTGTCTCTCCTTCCCTTTTCTATTGCTAAATTGTGATTATGTTATACAAGATCTCTTGTTTTCTCTCAACTGATTTTGTTCCAAAATGTGATAACAGTGATGATTATTATGGTTGTGATTGTATCATGCAGGAAGAGAGAATGAAAAGTCAAAGTGATTACGACGAAATGAAAAAAGAACTCAACATCATGAAATCTATGGAATTCCACCAAGTTGAAGAGGATGATTCCAATCAACAAAAGTCTCTGGAAATGTTACTACTCGAAAAGAACCGAGCCTTGCAATCTGAGAACACATCATTGAAACTCAGCAACACAGAGTTAAACAGTGAGTAGTCCCTCTATCTCCTCTCATCCTATAAGCTAAAAGTTAAAAGTCTTCAATACTTGGGTATAAATATAAAATTCCAATCTGTCTGTCTGTACAATGCACAGCAAAACATAAATAGGCTGTATACGAAATTTGGAATTTCATGTGCAGCTTTTTGTTGATACAAAACAGAAAGAGCGACTTGAACAGATGGCTACATATGCACTGTTAATTCGATACTATTCCTCAAAATTTTTCTTCATTCGGCCAAGGAAATATGAGTAACCTAAGGGGTCCTTGTCACTGAGAGTAGCTAGACTCGTAGTGACAAACCCTTAGGTTACCAGTATTTTTCAGCTGAATGAAGTAAAATATTGGAGAATAATATAACTATACCTCCTCAAGCGTAATTTAGGAACAATTTTGAGCATTTTGACTCATATTTCGCGCATCGCAAAACTAGTAACATAGACATGGGTTGTTGTGATGTAGAATGACCAGGGGTATATAATCCATATTTTCTGTTCAAAGACAATAACTTGGCTTGAATATGATATAATGTGCACTATACTAGTCTATCATTCCAACACAACCAACTTGGACTGTGGCAGCTCCCTGCTTATTTACTTTAGCGTACTTTAACTGTACTGTCTATAATGTCTCTGTGATCATTCCTAGTTGGTTTCTAGGACGTGTCTCTTGTTTTTATGTTTATTTGCTTTACATGGGAGGCCTTACCACAGTACAAGAAAGGTTTAAAGAAATGTTGTTTTAAATTTGAATGTTGTTTTACTACATTCAGTCCTTAAAAAGCAAAAAATTGACTTGACTGGTTTAAGAAAGTTATCGTCACGATGCAAAATTGTCGCCAAAATAAGAATGACATTTGTATCACCTTTCTTGTACTATAGGTGAAGGTGCATCTCTCACAACACACCAACAACCAAGAACATGCCACGCTAGAGGAAGCCCATCAGGGTCAAACTCTCCTTGTGAACTATCCAACACAAACTCAGCATCCCCCAATACATCACAAGCATCGTCACCCTTGCCGGCAATGCCACGGCCAGCCATGGTGTCGTCACCCCTACCATCACTGCCACAGCCAGCCAAAACAACCACCCCACAGCCAGTTATGATGACAACCCCACAGACTGCCACAAAGACAACCTCACAGCCAGTGACAATGACAACCTCACAGTCAGCCAGTATGACCTCCTCACCTGTTGCCATGATAACGACCTCACAATCGGCCATGATGACCTCGCAGTCGGTCATGATGACAGCCTCGCAATCAACCATGATGCCTAGTTCACAGTCAGCCATGATGTCATCCTCACAATCGGCCATGATGGCAGCTTCGCCATCAACCATTATGTCCAACCCTCTCATCAGACCTAACTCGTACCCTGCAATACGCAAACACTACGTGGACAACGGCGACATCAACACCATTGAAGTGGCTAGAATTATCAAAGACTTGCTTTTAACATACAACATCGGGCAGAGAGTCTTTGGTGAATATGTACTGGCAATGTCTCAAGGCTCAGTCAGTGAGATACTAGCGCGGCCGAAACCTTGGGATAAACTGACAGTGAAGGGAAGAGAACCATTTATCAAAATGGTAGATTTCTTGGCAGACGAAGAAAACATTAAAACTCTACTCATTATCAATGCCAAGAAAAAAGGTAAGTCACCAATTCTAGATACTGTTTTAATAACCTTCCTTTCATTGAAAAAAAGTATTTTAAAATATTTATCAAGCACTTGAAAGTTTTACAGTGTTGTACATAACTTGACAAACAAAATACTGAACTAAATACAGATTGTCTGGTATTGAAAGGCATGTCAGCTGTACTGTTGCAGTCAAGAAAATTCTATAATAATAACCCAATATGAAACATGGTATGTATGTGATGACATACAATACATTTACATATGCACCAGAGATTACTTGCACCAGTGTGCACAAATATGAGTGGCATTTGCACGGTAGTGTAATACCGAAAACATTATTGTATACCTGTATGCAAATGATATGCAAATGAGGATGTGATCATTCGTTCAATATGAAATCGCATGATCGCACTGTGTCATTTTTACAGAAATTTGTTGTTTTGGTTAAACATCTGTAATAATAACAGAACCCCATACCATTGTATGATGATACTATGATGTGTTAACTTCAGCTTGGAAAAAAGAGTCATAATTCTTTGTTGATAATTTTGCAACTGTGATCGGTGGTTTTAATATTTACTTTGGTGAAATATTCCAACTATCAATGTATAGATATCTATTGTTGTACTTTTGAAAATTATTCCAACTACTAAATGTATTTTTTATTCATTGTTAGGTAAGGAGTTTCAACTTTCAATGACACCAACTACATCATTGCCATCAACTGCATCTCGGTCTGTCACTTCAACTCCAAAAGATTCCACAGAGGAGGCAGTAGCTCATATCTTGAAGCAAGCAAAGAGAGAGATGGATGCAATGAGCTCACCAGTGCCAGCTACATCAAGGGCTCCTTCTGACTTCTCCAGTACTCCAAAAAGGGCTTCCCCGGATAGAATGCGACCCCTGAGACATAGTGCGTTCAAACCGTACTCAGAAACTATTGTTGAAAGAACAACCAGTATTCCGTTTGATCAGGAACCACAAACTGAAGCCATACCGCTAATAAAGAAAAACAACCACACTTCCACTGTTAGTCCTGAAGGACAAGTTGATAAAGCAATTCAGAATGCTATTTCAGCAAACGATGAAAACGCAATCCGAGTACAACAAGCCATACAACAGGCCATCCGAGAATCAAACTGTGTGATTGACAACCAACTTTATGCTATGTCTCCTAGCTTCTTAGCAATGGCCAAACCTCTGAAACGAGTCCTACCGCCCCTGACTAGCCAACACTATGAAAAATATCCAGAACTCAACACAAGGCATGTCACCATGGAGATCAAAGACCAACTGAACAAGTACCTGATTCCGCAAAGACTGTTTGGTGATCATGTCCTGGGTCTGTCACAGGGGAGTGTTAGTGATATCTTGTCGCATCCTAAACCGTGGAGGAAACTAACACAGAAGGGGAGAGAACCATTTATTAGAATGCAGTTGTGGCTAGAAGATGAGGATGCAGTGGATAGACTTAAAACAACCTATGGTAAGAAAGGTAAGATTAGAATTAGACCCTATCCATTGAACTGTGAGTGTAGGTTGACTTAAAGGCCCATAATTCAATCCCAGGTTCTCACATTAATGTTTTCTTATCATATCAGTGGAGCCATAACAATTGAATCGAACCACTCTTGTTCTGGACCAATATGTTCTGTAACTCTGTCAGACAACTGCTTTTCAATTCTAAATTTTACCTGAGTAATTCTTATCATACTGGACCCTTCAGTTTAGTATATAATGTTCATGAAGCGAAACAACTGTACAAAACTAGCCTACATACTTTGATATGAGATTTAGATTTCAAAACCATGTAGATCTGATATACATAAAATCCAATGTTTGAATCCCTTGTTCTTGCATTATCCATAAGGATTAGATGGGATGATTTTTTTTTGTCAGGGACCAACTTTTTTTCTATAGCTCTACCAGAAAAGTGCTGTTGTCACCCTAACTTTTATTCGTACCCTGATATGTGCTACAAAGCATTGTTCAGCTCAGGTAGTGTAAGCATGTACAGTTCATAGATGTGTGTGTGTTTCATATGAAATGTAATTATGATGTCATTGTCAGAGATCCCTGTAGACATGACATATGGTTCATAGATGTATCTTTCATATGAAGTCATCGTCAGATCCCTGTAGATATGACATATGGTATATTTATATTTCCAGGTGAGGGGCTTGACGACGGTTGCCATGAGTCTGTCAATAATAACGGCAAATCACCACTGCAGTTACCTGGACCTGTGAAAGCACCGGGTATTGAGGACATAGAGAACTCATCATGCTCTTCCAACAACAGCACAGAAAGAAACCCACATGAACAGTACACTAGTTTACCAGAGTTAGATACATACGACATTGCACGCAGAGTCAAGAAAATCCTGTACGAGAACAACATTGGACAGAGAGTGTTTGGAGAGATTGTGTTGGGTTTGACGCAGGGGTCTGTCAGCGACTTGTTATCCAAACCTAAACCATGGAACAGTCTGAGTCTGAAAGGCAAGGAACCGTTTGTTAGGATGCATATATGGCTAAGTGACGGTGAAGGGATTCACAAACTTAAGAGTATCAAGATGGAGAGAAAAGGTAAGGTTTTGTCAAGATATATGATATATCTAGATATATTGAAGACCAGTTTGTTATGGTTGTGTCTATGTAGTAGTTATAGTATACCGTTAGTACAAAATACATGTCAAGTTGGAGCTGTAGAGTTCATTCTCATTCCAAAGTGTAGCGCTGTGTTCACATATGGAAGTGAAACAGTACAAAGTATCGTGTTAGATCTCATATCATCTTAATAAAACTTACAAGATATGTTACCTTTTGTAAAAGTCCATTCACTATTCTTGCCATACTCATATTTCTCAATGCCATCTTACCTGCAGTGACATTGTGAATCTTTCTAATGCCACCATAGAGGGCTTAAATTTTTTTCATTTTGTTAGGGTCAGTCTGGTTATGAGAAACATGGCTTGAAATCATAAGGGTCATCCTTCATGTTGTCACTGTCTGTTACACCCTATTACATGCTATTGGTGATATGCATATCACAAGCCTTCAACAATAGTTACAGGTTCTGTATTAACTACTGAGATGTTGATAAATTGATTAAAATTTACTTCTAATATGATGATGATATACAGTGCCGGGTTTCCATTTAGTATTTATATGTCTTGACTATGTTTTTACATTGCTTCAGTCATAGTGGTGTGACCCCTACAATTTTCACTATGGTTTACACTATATACAAACGTGTCAATGTCACATTTGTAAATGTTCTTTTAGGAGTTTTTGGTCAGCTTTTGTGACATTGTGTGATCATCCCATCTTTATATACAGTAACTGCTACCACTTGGTAACACATGATTCATGACCATAACTAAGATACTTATTTGATAATTCACTTATTTTATTTGTTTTTCTGTGATTCTTTTAACAGCATCTCACAAGAGAAGATCTTCTGTGACCAGTGACATAGAGTCCATCACACCTAGCGATTTTACACCTCTAAAAAAACCACGTACATTATTGACACCTAGTGAGAAAGATGTATTACTGACTGCCTATGCAAAAGAGCCTTACCCTTCACAGGCAACGATAGACTACTTAGCCTCAGAGTTGAATCTACTGCCCTCCACCGTCACTAACTGGTTTCATAACTACCGATCCCGGTCAAAACGGGGACAGTTAGCTGAAGAGCAGTCACGGATGCACGATGGCGGCGAAGCAAACATAGGTGTACCCTTGACATTGAATAATGATGTCAGATTTAACAATGCGAAGGACATGAGACCAAACTCTAATTACAGTAGTATGGACGACGGTAGCGTCTACAATGATAAGAGGGCTGATAGTACAAAGACAGTTGAAGAAGACTTTGTGAGGATGGAAGAACAGTTAGAGAAGAGTGGTGTGGTTGTCGTGAAACCAGAACCAGTGGATGATGACGACGACAACGCATGTCAGTACTCGAGAGAACATTGGTACGTCGGCGGTGAAGAAGGTCGACCTGATGAAGACAATGATGTGGTAAAGTTTGATAGCACTGAAGACGACGAAGAAGATGATGTCCAATCTTCCAACAAGTTAATAACCGGCATTAAAAATGACCCCGACTGGAAATACTGATGCCAGTCAAAAATGCTATAAATGTAGATATTTTCACAACTGGAAAAAGTTGTCAATTTACGGTCGTTAACTAATTCCCAAAGACTAATTTGGGCAAGTTACTGAGCCTGACGCATCGTATCTGTGTACAAGAAGATATGTTTTCTTATTGTCATGTTTTTCTTCTCCAGCGAAATAAGCAAAAATTAGTCTTTAGTGAAAATATCCAGGTTCACATTTCTGTCTGGTGTAAGTGTATTTTTTTTTTACGCCAGGCTACAAATAACACAAATAGTTACACATCAAAACTTTATTAATGTAGTTTTTATTTTGAAGATATATATTTGTTGTTCGTACTCCCCTTTATTTATATAAAATTAATGTGGCACACATGCTTCAATGTAGTAGAGTTTCTATGTCATATTTTTTAAATCGAAAAGGTTGATATTTCTAAATTATTAAATGAAGATGACATTTTAGAACCATTGCAATTATTTTGAAAGTTTTAGAAGGAAGTTTACTTTTACAGAAAAATACTTATATAAAATGTCAAATATTTTAAAAGTCATTTAATACTTGGAGTTTTCAAAGAAGACATACATAAATTGAATGTTGAAAACAATGATATAATAGTACATATAACCAAGTATTGTTTTATGTACTTAATTCAAAATTAATTGATGAATAATTTTTGTGCCTTTTGGCATACTCATAACTGTTTTTAAGTTGTAACCTTAGTTATGTCATTGTCTGACCTCAAGTGACATATGATGTCATTGTCTGACCTCAAGTGACATATGGTGTCATTGTCTGACCTCAAGTGACACATGTCACTGTCTGACCTCAAGTGACACATGTCATTGTCTGACCTCAAGTGACGTGTCATTGTCTGACCTCATGACATATGTCATTGTCTGACCTCAAGTGACACATGATGTCATTGTCTGACCTCAAGTGACACGTCATTGTCTGACCTCAAGTGACACATGGTGTCATTCTTTGACCTCAAGTGACATATGGTGTCATTGTCTGACCTCAAGTGACATATGGTGTCATTATCTGACCTCAAGTGACATATGATGTCATTCTTTGACCTCAAGTGACATATGATGTCATTCTTTGACCTCAAGTGACATATGGTGTCATTCTTTGACCTCAAGTGACATATGGTGTCATTGTCTGACATCAAGTGACATATGATGTCATTCTTTGACCTCAAGTGACATATGGTGTCATTCTTTGACCTCAAGTGACATATGGTGTCATTCTCTGACCTCAAGTGACATATGATGTCATTCTTTGACCTCAAGTGACATATGGTGTCATTCTTTGACCTCAAGTGACATATGGTGTCATTGTCTGACCTCAAGTGACATATGGTGTCATTCTTTGACCTCAAGTGACATATGGTGTCATTCTTTGACCTCAAGTGACATATGGTGTCATTATCTGACTGCAAAAAATCTGTAATGATGTAAGTTTCTGACATCAATTTACTTATGTCATTTGTTTTTTTACCTCAACTGACCTGATGTCATTCTTTGACCACAAAAGACATTGTGATGTCATTTGGTGACCTCTAATGAGCTATGTCATACGTTGACCCCAAATTACATGTTATATCATTTTTTGACCTCAAAAGATTTATGCCAGTCTGTGACCTCAAATGACTTGTTACAATGTCATTCTTTGACCTCAAAAAGATCTGTTATGATGTCATTCTCAGACATCAAATGACCTGTTATGATGTCAAATGACCTGTTATAATGTCACTATGACATCAAATGACCTGTGACATAATTCCCTGACCTCTGCAACCGAATTTGTTGGAAAGAATTAAAACATTTAGGGGTAATGTAAATCATGTAACCCATTGTAGTTTCTTGTAAGACAGTTTCCTTTTAAACAAATTTAACGGCATTCACAGGTATTAGTTATGCATTATTATAGCAATCATGTGAGGTAACATAGGAATACAGTTCCGTTTATAGTTAGGCCATTCTAAAAAGAAGCCAGAATATATTGATGAGTATAGGCATACCCTTTCTACTCAAACCACAGTCCCTCAAAACCTTGTTGTACAGGGATTATGTTATGCTCTAACAATCTGCTAAATTTGAACATTAGGCCAGAAAAAATATAAAAGCTGTTGAGCAGGCCTGACCTACCCATATTTTGGGCATTTCATTTTTTTATTTTTTTTATTATTTTTTTTTGGGTGGGGGGGTGTGATGGGCAATATATCCTCATAAGGGCTTCACATGTCAGTAAAAATGGCTGATGGACTACTATGCACACTTTGTTTCAAAATTATTTTAGGCGAGTTCTTTGTATTTTCTGAATAATACATGTGAACATATGCATTTGAGTCAATTCCAAATTATATAATATCTTATACAGTGATTTACTTGGCTCCAATGATGCATGTACAAGGGTGAATTGAGATTAAACTAAGCTGTTGCATATCCAACATGCACTAAAGGAATGAGCAAAATTTATGACAATGGGAAGGGGGCTGAGACGTCATTGGGCCATCAAAATTGTGATAGTCTGAAAGGGGGACTTGAAATATTTTGTTCTTCATTTGTGATTTTTTGGAATCAAATTAAATTTCAAATTTCGGAACTGTACAACTGATGGAAATAGATCCCCATACAGACAAATTACCCAAGATAAAATAAAAGTGACTGAATAAGTACTATGTAAACTCAACTTGAAATATTTTGCCATCATTATATGTGGCTTGTTTTTACATCCCTGTTTAACATTGTTAAAACAAAATCGACCTACCTACCCAATGTGATGGGCTAGGTTGCCAGTTGAACAGCTTTTTAATTTTTTCTGGCCTTGTGTGATTTGTATACTGCAATTCTTTGTTTCAGTGCAAACAGATGAAATCATGAAGGTTGAAAATTAGTAGAAATTGTTGTCACCACAAGACACTTTTAAGATGTAAACTTTCTCAGATTGCAAGTATTAGAAACCCACTGCCACTTTTATTCATTTTTCTCGGATTCCCAGTAGATGGCAATAGTGGCTGTGTGCAGAGAGACATGTTTTGTCAGAACCTGTTCAGTAGTATATATATTTTAGTCTTCAGTGATGTAATATTAGCATCGCACACCAATCAAAAGCTGACATAAACACTGATACTTTGTTGCTTTGTAGTTTTACCATTGCACTCTGACAAGTCCATATATATGGTGATAATTTATTGTCACAAGGATTGACCATTGCTCACTGACAAGCACATACTTTTCACTACCCCACCAAGTTCAAACTAGAGGACCAATTATTTTAAAAGAGGTGTACTGTGTAATAAGGGGATGAATGTCAGATATTGGACTACTTAGGCTGTCTGATTTTTGTGCCATGTATGGACCACTTAGGCTGCCTGATTTTAGTATCTGTACGCTGTACAGTAGGTATTGAAACTAACAGATATGTAAGAAAACTAAAAAGTACTGAAATTTTAAGCTGTAGGAGGAAATATTGTAAAGATAATTAGAGAAATAGGGTATTCTACTGTGATCGCCTATCACTTGCCCAGTGAATGCAGAAAAATTATTTAAATGCAATATTTGCCATTAGCAGTTAACGTATGTGAGACTTTCACACATGACACGTAGGTACTAGGTGTGTGTGTGTGTGTGTGTGTGTGTGTGTGTGTGTGTGTGTGTGTGTGTGTGTGTGTGTGAGTGAGTGAGAAAAATGTAGGAGTTCGATATCTGCCATTGGTAGATAACATATTATTATTGTGCATTTATAAGCACACAAGTTTATGAGTTTGATAGCTAAATGAATGACTTTCATATATTGCCTCTGTGTGTACCGGTATGTCTGTCTGTCTGTGTGTGTGTGTGTGTGTGTGTGTGTGTGTGTGTGTGAGAGAGAGAGAGAGAGAGAGAGAGAGAGAGAGAGAGATTGGCTTCTGCTCATGTCAATTTATAACAAAGTGTAACTTTGCATAGCAGTGAACACTGTATGTGTATTCACATACATATTTTTTATGTCTGTCTGTATCTGTATCACTGTAACGTTTTTTTGTATACATGTATGTGTCACGAAGAGACAAATGAACAAAAGATGTAGAACGAGATATTTTATGAAAGTTTAAAAACCATAACGACAAAACTATATTAGAAGAGTTTTTAGGTGACATAGTGAAATTTTTAACCTATTTTATACCAATGCAGTACTGATAATATGTAGTGGTAGTGACAAATGTATTTTATCCTGAAATGTTGTTAATTGATTATGAACCTTGTAATGCGTACTTTATAGATAACATCCCACCCTAGAACTTACCTCATAAGCTAGTGTGATTTAAAATCAAAGTAACTTAAAAACCATTTATTTAGAGTTACTACATCTGATCTTTGCAAGCAGAAAATATGTGAATTTTCTTGCCCGGTGATTTCTACGACATGTTCCTATAGACATGAAAAAATGTGGTATATATATATCTATCTATATATATATGTAGCATACACTGCCAGACTAGGACTTCATTGGTACATGGTCAGTATTTGAGCTTGCACATTGTACAGTAGAGAGATGTAGTGTTACATGTGGTAGTTGTCGCAAATTTATATATTCCAGAATAAGACATCGAATCATTTGCCTGCAAGACAGCCAGGTGATTGCTGTGTACAGTTTTACCAACTTATTCACAGTGAGTGACACGTCACTTTATAAGTATTGCAACAAACTCACATATGATTCTCGACCATTGCATCTTTGTGACTAGATTCGTAGCTGATGACAGTATTGTTACATTACACATCATTTTATACTTGCCATGAATCATGTGATAATCATGTGATGTAGGTGACAACTTAAATATTAGTACATACTAACCTAGAGTTCCAGTACACATTGCGTGTCTGTGTATCTATGCGTATTGCTAGAACTAACAAATGTGCCATAGGTTGTTTTTTTTTGTCAGTATTTTTAGTAAATGTAGGAGCAGAGATAACACGATGCAAATAGCAGATTTATCACATATAGCAAGATTTCTTGCTTCAGATGACAGATTTATATTTCTTCAGAAATCTCAGAGCTATCTTTCAATCATGGTTTTAACAGAATTTGTTGATGCACAAAGTCGACTTTTTTTCAATGTAACTGATTGAAATTTTATACTGTTGAGTTTTTACTATCTATTTTATTCTATTCAGAAGAGGACTTCCAAGTTATAGTTTGTTGTTTTTTCTTTTAGTTTAAAATTATCTACTATGCAGTCAAGAGTAGTAATTTAGTACAAACAACGAAGAGAAATTTAAACTTACCTCAATTTTCTCTTCAACGTTTACTATTTCAAAGAAAGGACGTTATTTTCTAAGTAAGCGTACCAGTGAAGGAGGACTTAGAAGTACTTTGTTTAGTTAATGTTTTTAGTTTTATCGATATATAACTTACAAACTCCTCATATTATGTTATATAGAAGAGAGTTTTTGGTTTTACGATTTTATATATTTTGCTAATATCAGTGCCAAAAATTCAGTTTTTATTATTTCATTTTTTTTTGCTACTGGGATATGCAAGTCTTAGACTGTGTATTCATTCTGTAATTTTGCCAATGAAAATAGTTTGCGACAGTTGACGGTGTTTATTAATACTGTGGATTTTTCTATTCAATTCAATTCAATTCTATGCCAAGCTCAAACACGTAACCTCACATATTCCTAAATATGGTTTATGCCATAGCTGGCTGGATGGTCAACCTGGCAAACTTTTGTCTCCATGTTGCCTGTGAAGTGGTTATATCAATTTCAGTATTTTTTGGCCACACCTCATTATCTGCCACCATGAGGAAAAATCTGCATAAAATTAGCATGTATATCACCTGTTGACCCTCCAGGTTATTTGTGCAAAGGTGATGTTTCCATATATGGCCAACAAGGTCTCATCTGGGTAATTTGACACAATCAACATAATATAGGCATCACGTGACTTAATTAACATATTGTAGGCATCATGTGACTTACTCAACCAATCAGGTCCTACTTGTGGTATCCAGAAAACACTGGAGTTGATAGCACTGAATTCACAAGCTGAGTGGCGGGAATATGCTTGTCAGGTTGACTACACAGCTTTGTATGGAGACTAGCAGTATGATGACAATACTTCACTGACCATATTAGGTCTGTCAGAAGTACATATTCGATGCATCTTTGTAAACCACAGTCTTTTATTGCACCGTCCAAGATGCAATCGCGGCAGAAATATCAGTGCTAGCTGGTTTGCGAACATGATTCGATGCTATCCCTTCATTTGCTAGCCACAAGCCTTTCCACATGCCATGTAGCTGCCAATAAAAACATTTTTTGTATGCAATACAAAAGATGACTCGTTGGATTTGAACACAATGCTGTATAAATAGTGTAGTTTATTTTAGTGCAAAATGAATTTAGGTTATTATTGTAGAGTGAGTATAGATGTAGACTGAAATAAGAATTTGTAGGCCAATATTTTTATGGTTGTATCATTTTGATGTATGTAGGAACTTTCAAGCTGGAAGTTACATGTAAATGTCATTTTGTTGCAGCATTATAGCTAGACAAGCTAGGAAGTTAGGAAACCCAAATTACCCAGACAATGGTCAATGGTCACTGCCAACCACACATATAGAATCATGAACTCTGATATTTTGTATTTGTCCTTGTATGACTGTAACACTTGTGATATGGAATTCATTATTCATGTATAGCCCCCCCACCCCACCCCATCATGTAACGAATTTGAAATTCAAGGGGAGGTTTGTTTGTGAATGGCATGTGTTCATTCTACTGTCACTGATGCTTTGGAGGGAGAGGGTGGGGTTATATATGAACACTCCATTTATGCATAGCCCCCCCCCCCCCCCCTTACAATGTAATGAATTTGAATAGAAATTCAAAGGAACGCGTGTATAACGCCCTTCCACAGTCACTGATGATTTGGAAGGGGGAGGGGGCTTATATTTGGACACTCCATTTATGTATACCCCCCCCCCCCCCCCTCCTTACCATGTGATGGACTCAATCATAATTTAGTGGGGGCTTTTGAATACCATATGCAATGTGTCCATCCACTCTAATTACTAGGAAGGAATATTTGAACACTTAATTCATGAAGAATAAACATTACAGTGAATCGAAAGAAATGTGATACTGGACCAGAGGCTTAAGTTAAAACACAAACATTAACATATACAGCAGTACTTTATTTTTGTAGTAGTATTTTTGTCACTGCCATGTTGTTTTGATGTCATATTTCCTTAATAAACCGTTTTACTCTTTTTTACTTCTTTTTTTTTTTGGACGCAAAGACTTGACTGTGTATACCTACCCAAGATATTGCAGTGCTTTCTTTTTCAAACTTTACTTTTCAAATCATGATATGCAATTTTTAAACTTAATTAATATTGTTATTGTCAAAAAATGATTTAATTTTTGATTGTTTGTAATCAATTTGTATGTAATAAAATCTTTTGCCAAATGAAGGTGAACTGTGTGGAATTTTTTTGTACATAGAGTTGTATTTCATGGAAATGTACCGGTACTTTAGGGAATAGAGTACAGTATGATAAAAGTCTAGATTCAATATCATTCATATCAGTTGTAGAGAAGTTCCTATATCGTGATGTATTTAAAAATGACCAGTGATATGTATCATGGTATACCAAGAGAACATCATCGGATTGTCCGTAGCTCTAAGATGCATTGTTTGCTAAAAGTGCTTCATGTGGAATTTTTCGTACCTCGACCTTTATTTCATGGAAAATGTACCAATACTTCAGGAAATGGAAAACAGCTGAACAAAGCCTTGATTCAATAAGGACGGTCATATAAATTGTACAAAAGTTCCTGTATCATGATATACCGTACTAAAAAATGCCTAATGATAGCATATATCATGGTATATACAGAGAACATCATCAGATGATCCATAGCTCTAAGATACATTGTTTGTTAAAAGTTCCTCATGAATGCACTAAAACAGAACACCATAGGATGGTAAAGTTCTATGTCTACGAAAGTTCCTTTATGATGTCATTGTCATAAACCACGTCGGCCTCTTATGGCACCGTCCAAGACGTATCGCCCAGTGTCGTGGAAGAAATAACAGCTCTTGTTTGCAAAGAATGTTATGATGTCTACAAGTACACCCCATGCATCACATCAGATATACATCATGATTTACCAAAGGTAACATCAAACACCATCGGATGTAGACAATAAGATACGTCGTGTCACTCCGGCCTGCTTTATTGTGTATCTCTAAAAGGGGTTGACTGATGTGTGAGGGTGCCCGTCATGGCATACTCTACAGACTACATCAGATTATACACATCTCAAGCTGTAAGATCCATTGATAAAAATTCCTCATGAAATACACTGAAAGAACATTTGATGGTAGAGTTCTAATGGCCAAAATAATGGCCATTATTTTGATCATTGGAAAATTGGTCAAAATAATGGCCAATATTTTTGCCACTGGAAAAATATTGGCCATTATTTTCGCCCCGTTGAAAAAATATTGGCCATTATTTTAATCATTGGCAAATTGATCAAAATAATGGCCAATATTTTGGCCACTGGAAAAAATCGACCATTTTGGCCGTTGAAAAAATATTGGCCATTATTTTGGTCATTGCAAAAATAATGATCATTATTTTGGCCAAAGTTGAATTTTAAATGTTGCTCAATTTCAACAAAATAAAGATGAATATAATAATTATTATACATTCTGTGTTTGATTAATGCTTGCTTTGCTTTGAAAAGTGAAAAAAAAAGACGTTTTCCAAAAGCCATTGGAATTTCTGAAATTGATCTGGAAGGTCTGGTGACAATTTACCAAGAGAATAATCATGGCATGATACAGAGAGTTATAAGGTATATGGGTTGTTAAAGTCCCCCATGATAAAATCAAAATATTCTATGATATGATATGTATCAACGTTTACCAAACACAACATCAGTGATAGACTAGTCAAGAGTTGTAGGATACTCCATTTGCTATACCATGCACAAGCCAAAATATTGTCTTTGAACAGAAAATATGGAAAAACTACAAATATGAAAAACAAATGGATTACATACCCAGGTCATTCTATACTGGTTCTACAGTGCTTGAAATATGACTCAAAATGTTCCAAATTGCAATTATTTTCCCCGATTTTTCATAAATTATGCTTGAGGAGATATAATTATGTCATTCACCAATATTATTCTTTATTCAGCTGGAAAATATGCTTGACGTAAGAGTTTGTTACTACTCAACTAGCGACTCATAGTGACAAGGCCCCTTAGGTCATGAGTATTTTCCTTGGCTGAATGAAGAAAAATATTGAGGAATACTATCTAATAACAAGTCCAGCATGACATACAGTACACAAGAAATAATAAAGAATGACATATCATTGTACAGAGCTCTATAAATAATGGTTTGTTACAAGTAAAGTTTTCCTCGTCTGTAAACTACCGTATATGTCAAGTCACCCTATCAGACACAACTCTGGCAATTGAGGGTTCAGTTCACTATAAGATAAATTACAAGCTAAACACTATTGCTATTCAGTGTGATAGATTACACAAGTGGGTAATAGCAATTCCTCTGTTGTGTGAATCTAATTACTAGTACCCTGTGATCAAGATAGTGTAAACATTGGAAGTCCCAAAACAGTACACGGCAAGTTTATGGAACTAGCTTACATAGAGCTGCCCTACTGAGACTATAATTAAACTAACGACCATTCAATAGCTTATCACCATTATATCAACATGTTGTGACAATAGTTTTAGTTGTGTCTATCTTAGTGAACTGAAACCTGACCAGAATAATATCTAGATACCAATTCCTAAAGGAACGAGAAACCTGATTCAAATTGAACGACACAACACATCTTAAAGCGTATAGGAATATTCCCCATACTCCTACACGTAATCGTAACAAATGAAATGTTACAAGTTTAGATGGTATTATCTGTCTCTGTGTATAGATCGACATGACAAGTTACAGAAAGAATACAATGAGACTGTCAAGTCATTGGCAGAACAGAAGGGTTTGATTACACAGCTAGAGAAGGACCTTATGAATGTACAAGCCTTGTCAACCTACTACAGAGGGGAAGGAGAGGTAAGTTAACTATACACGCAGTGTGTGAGAAAAAAAGGGGCAGTGAGGTTATGTGACATGACAGTTTCAGAGTAAGGGTGGTTAGAAATATGCATATTGTAAGAATAGAGGGGAGGGAGAGATATTAAGTATAGTGTGTGATGAACGAGGGGAGGGTGATTATACAGTATAATAGCAGACATTCTGCATATTACAATTGATGTATCAAATGTTGCTCACTTGATTGATATAGAAAGATACTAATAGGTAAATGAGTTTCAAGTTATTGCTTCATCATTTGGGACCCGTTTCCAAGAGCACCAAAGACAAAAAGGTATACTAAGCTGTAGGGGAACATCTGAAAGCTAGGACATACTAACATCCGAGAACTCTGAGTCCTACACGGTCACAGAGAGGATAAATATTGGCGTAGGAAAATACGCAAATCCATTGAAATTCGGGAACAAACGATACAATACAAACAGTACGACTTCAGAAAATAGGGTAGGTAGGTCAGGGAAATAGAAGTCAATTCATAATTATATTACTTTTTGCATGTAAAAAATGTTTAGGGTCGTCTGCTTAAACTAGAGTTGGTTGGGTTATTAGAAACACGCTATTTTTTAATTTGGTCTAATTGACATACAATGTGGTGACATCAGTGTGCCCTCTAATGATAGCCAAATTTTGTTGTTGTTAGTCAAAATTAGAAAAACTGGCATTTCTTGTGAGTCACCACATAGTAAGAGATAAGGGAACACCAAATTTTGGTGCGTCACTAGAAATTGTGTGCATCAGTGGCACGTCATGTTGGCTTAGAGGGCACACTGAGTGACATTTGTGTTGTGTTTTCAGGGCCAAGCACAGGCTGTCATGTCATCTGAGTTAGTGGCGGATGCCGTCAGAGAATCAGCAGTCCTTGGTAAGATAATATCTTCTGTCTCTCTGACTTTAATACTGTTCACATTATAGATCTCTGCTGTCTTTTTCTAACTACTATTGAAAATTACAGAGAATGTATTGTACAGAGAGTAAGTTGGCAAACATATTTACTTTGATGCATGAAAAATTGGGTGAAATTTTTAATACATACTGTATTTTTCACAATCTGGTCTTGTATCTCTTCAATTTTGAACTCAAAAAGAAGTGTCAGTTATAATAAAATGGTTGTAATTTTTTTTCCTCAGCACGACCCATGGTGGAAGCTACTCCTAACACGTCAGAATCTTTACTGCCCATAATATCAAGTCAAAGAGAAAGATTTAGAGCTAGGAATCAGGAACTTGAAGCTGTGAGTATAAATCATAATAATATCACTTTACCTCCAGACTTTTGCTGTGAAACTAGGGAAAAGTATGAGTTTTCAAAGGAGGCTGCAGTGCACTACTATCATAACGCTCACTTAGTGGCCAAACTTTACAATCTTTTGTCTTTCTGAGGACTGGAATATTGCAATTCTGTAAACGAAGATATTTTCACTACTCAAACATTTAGCAATTTTTCAGTCTTCAGCTCATTATCAAAGACCAACTTTCACTCTTTACCAGACTAGCACATCATGTTCATGTACAAGAAAGCATTTTAGTGACTACTTATTTTTGCGTTTTAGTTGTCCAGTGAAATAAGCCAAAATAAGTCTAGCGAACATTTCCAGGTTTTACAGTATTGGAGTTTTAGTTTGATTCAAATTGTATCAATTTAACAGAAAATGGTAGCATGGTGAAAATCCAACAAAGTTTATATTGTCATCTTTTTACCTTTATTGTAAACTATACTTGTATTTGGCCAAACATCACTCTGAGTTTTAAAGGACTTCAATGACTTATAATACAAATTTTGTTTGTAAAATCAAATATATGTTAGTCCAGGTACATGATAGTTAGTCTTTATGTCTTTAAAGTGACATGAGCTGAGTTTATAAACTTTTAACACAAGTGAAAATACATCCCAGTGTAATGTTAATGCTGATGCATATCTTCTATAACATTATGATTGTCTTCTGGCATTCTTAGAACAGTTGATTGTATAGTGGGAATTTCCTAAATATTTTTTGGTAGGTAACAAAAATTATGTCATCAGATTGTTTATGAGTTATATCTTAATACCAGGTTTGAGTTCAGTTAATTGCACGTGATGGTTAGGCGTGTTTCAGTAGGTACAAGAATGTGAGTACCTTTTAAATATATAGAAAAACTACGCCCAAATATGTATAACTCAGCTTGTGTCCCTTTAAGGGTGTACTACATGTAGTATTACTGGTCACTTCAAGTTATCAACTTACCACCTATGAATTAAACTTACCACTCGGTGGTCTAACCAATCAAATCAATTGTATACTTTCACAGGAAAACCACCATCAGTCACAGCAAATACAAGTTCTACAGAACGATGTGGATTCATTACGATCTGACAACGTCAAGTTGTACGAGAAGATCAAGTTTCTACAGAGCTATCCTTCCAGAGTAAGAAAACTTACCAAACTGTCTTTATGCTGTGATAATTGTTGGATTTGAATGTTTGGTTGATCTATGCACATCAGAATAAAACATGTACTGGACAGGTGTTTTAATTTCAAAATAAAAACATACTAGTCTAAGTTGAGTTACGTTGGTTGGATAATTAGAGTTGCTAGTTTGAATCTACATGGTTGGTCTGAGACTCATTGCTACCATCTCGTCTCTGAATGGCTAAAGTCCTTACGCAAGATGTGAACACTATAAACTATACCCCAGTCAGTCAGTAGAATTGGGACCACATTACATGTATGCAGATGATGCAGTATTCCATTACAAAACTACAATACATGCATAAAACTTGCTTTTAAAAAGAAACTTGAAAATTTCAGAGAGATTTTGATCCCTGTCAAAATACTAAAATCCAACCAAATGAAAGATGGTCAGCAAGCAGAAAAATAAAAAAACATTTTGAAACAACAAAATTGCTTAAAGAATTGAAAATTTACAAGAAGTTGATCCTTGTCAAAGAACTGAACGCCAACCAAATGAAAGATGGTCAGAGAGCAGAAAATGAAACATTGTTTAATAGTTTACGTACATTATAATAGTTGTATTCTTATGATTATTTTATTTGTTTTATAGAATTCAAATAGACCAGACGATGGAACTGAAAGTCGTTATTCATCACAATATGAAGAAAAGTTAGATCCGTTCTCATCATTTGGTAAAAAGGAAAGACAACGAAAATACATGAATCTAAGTCCACATGATAAGGCTACTCTAAGTATGGTAAGTATGTCACATGACAACATAGATGAATCTAAGTCCACATGATAAGGCTACTCTAAGTATGGTAAGTATGTCACATGACAACGTACATACAGTCTAAGTAAACATGATAAGGCTACTCTTAGTATGGTAATTATGTCACATGACAACGTAGATGAATCTAAGACCACATGATAAGGCTATTCTAAGTATGGTAAGTATGTCACATGAAAACGTAGATGCACTGAGTCTAAGTCCACATGACATGTACAAGGCCACCCTCAGCCAGGTACTGAATAGCCCTTGACAAGATTTAGTGCAGAAGTCCTTGACAACAAAAATTCATGTACTGGAAATCTACAGTTTTCATATACAGTTTTTGATAAATGCTGGTTGAAAACGAGGAAAAGGAGATTATAGAGGCACCAGTTGCCTAGCAACTAATCTAGTCCAGTGCCTGTATTAGGCACATTTCCCATTTGAAGAAAATGTAATTCTGAGCTTTTGAAACTGATGCAAGTATGCAAATAAAAATTGTGATTTATCTTTCACAGGGTCGATTCATCCTGTCCAACAAAATAGCACGGACAATCACATTCTTCTACACCATATTCCTACATTGTCTTGTATTCCTGGTTCTCTATAAGTTAGCACACACTGCAGCTTGTAAGAGAGATATGTTTTCAGACTGTGCACAAAGGTGAGTTTATACAGACACTTGATGTCATTATAACTGTATCAATGATTGTCCATAGTTTTTTGCTCATAAAAGAGAGATGATGATTTCAGATTTACAGGGAATTGCCACTGTGGAAATAAAGACATTTTCATAAACTTTGGGTTCTAGAGAGTCATTTTATGATTTTACATCACTTTCATTATGCATATCTGCCAAGAAAGACCAAATGAAACTTGTTTCGCATTCATTGTTCAGTTGAGGTTCTTGCCATGGCCATGCATTGAATCATGGGATTCAGCAGATATGCATATGTAATAGTAGAATTTATAAATATTCATGATGTTTTTATTTCGAGGTCATAGATAAATTGATAGTCATGTAGTGACATGCCCCTTTAATTTGCGCACCAAGATGTCATCATTAACAGTAGCATAGTCCTGTATATTTATTTACATAGGGTGTGAAAATACTTCAGTCTCTGTTCTCATCCCAGACATAAGACGTCTCACGACAGATTCATATTGTCTACTTCTTCAGCGCCTTAATCTAGCCAACCATGTACCAATCTTTATCCTTCATAGAATGTTTTCACAAGAAATTTATTCCTAGATATGAATTTGTCAAAATTTGACATGAAAGTCCTTTTGTCTTGAGAGCTTTAGTTCCACTGCTTCCCCCCCCCCCTCCTCCCTTAGATATTTATACATACTCTTGATAATTCTTTTCATCTTTATTTTCTTACAGATTTGCCGAACACATGAAAGAATTCCATGATGAATTCCCAGATGCCTAGCAGTGACCATAATGATGATATCAATGAAAACAATGCAAAGTAAAAACCCATCTAGACACGTTCCTCTCTCCACCCTGTAATGACCAACATTCCACTGTCCTGAAACTTTGAAATACACACAATTGAAAACATGATTTCAAAAAAGTTCCTAATGATTCTAAATAACCAGAAAATATCAATGAATTCAAAGAGGATAATTTTAGATGTACATGTTTCTTTTTAGTCTGTAAGGTACACCATGACAGGGCACCCTCACACATCGGTCACAGGCCAGTGAGGGCAGAGCGACACAACGTATCTTACAGTCTAACTTTCTTTCAAACCAACAAGCTGTTTTTCGTCTCGCAGCAGATCTCATGAGATCCCATGTGAGCCATTGCATTCATAGCAACCACACTTGAGAAGGGTCAAGCTGAAAGAGTCAAATGCTTAGCAACACTATTGTTCTCAACGTCATCGTACATTGCCAGGGCAAAAGCTTGACCACGATCACATATTTGACATCCGTTGTTGTTAGGCATATTTGCATATCTCGTGAGCTATAATGATTAAAATCAATTGAAAATGATTCTCTAACTTTCATATAATAATAAAGATAGGGTTGGAGAGAGGAGCTAATCTCAGTTTATATGTAATGTATTTGCATAACGTGATGTCAACTTTATAGGAAAACATTTCAGGATAGTGGGACAGAGGAACTCAACTTAGTAAAGTGTTCACATAATATCACAGGATAGGATAGGAGAGAGGAGTGAAAGTTTGTATGTAATGTACTCATATAACATGATGTCAACTCAGATCTCAGATATATGAATAAACAAAAAATGACTAGAATATTTGATAGTCCATACATAGATCAAGTACTAGTATTAAACTTACCTGACATGCAGGTATTTAAGGGTCCCCAAATTGAAAAATTGCACATAAAAGTGCACAACACACACTTTTGTTGAAAATGGCAAACTGTGCATGAAAGATACTGCACGTGAAAGTTGTTACAATACACGTATCAGCATTACATTGATGACATCACCATTATCTACTGGTTCTAGTTTATCTAGTCAGTACTTTAGGTTTTCTAAACAATCTCAAGGTCACACTTAAACTGGGCGTTAGTCCTTTTTTGTTGTTGAGAATATTGACTGTGGGTTCATTTCAGGGAATGATTGTAATACAGAGGCATGGTTATAATTTTTGGGTGTGGTTATATTTTGGGGTAATATTTTTAATTTTGGGTTATATGGGTACACATTTTTCAGTGCGCCCTCTATATCAAAAGATGAAAAGTATACAGGCAATTTGATAAATATAATAACTGGTAATACATATTCTGGTGCTGCATGGTACAGTTACTGTCATTTTTATTGCATGCATGATAACCAACACTACGTACTACCACAAAACTGGTGTAATCCTGTATTGGAGAAGATTTTTGATGGAACATGGCTATGAATTTATAAGGTTAATACATTGTTACTGTAGCTTCACTGAATCATAGATCAAAAGAGGTGAATCTTATCAGAATGAAGTGTCCGATATTTATGTACCAGTTAAAAGTAGAGTATTTATTTATTTCATGTTTCAAAAATGGAATGTGTGGACTGCACCTCAAGACCAATTTATGTGAAGTACCTTGCATGACGTAAAACTAAATATGCCATAGTTGTTCCTGGGCCTTTACAAGGAAATTTACAATCTTTTCTTTCCTGTAGAGTTAAAGGTATTTGGCGGCCATATTGGATTCTAAAATGGCAGAAATTTTATATCATTTTGACCCTCATTTCAAAAATTTGCATGGTGACCCCTAATTTTTTTTCTTGATTTTAACAGAGAATGGGTTTAAGTTTTCGTAAACAAAGTTACAGTAAAAGATTTTTATTTCAAAGGTGCATACTAATTAAGTCATGTTTAAAAAATGTGCATGTATAATGTAGGATATTACTTAGGTTGATAAGTTCACTATAATTTGTAATGGACTGAAGACCCATCTCAAGTTTCAGACAATCAAATTACAACTTTTTCTTTGGGTTGTAAATGCTTTCACTAATTGTGTGTCAATGGATATGCAGATTACATGGAAGCTCGGTCCTCTATTAGTGAAGGGTAGATGTCTTCCATTCTTTTATAGCTTTCCTTATACTTATAGTCAGGTCCCGCACTCACAATTTAGAAGTTGGCTGTGGTGGGATAGCTAAGTTATTATCATGTTTGATTGACTGCCACCCAACTATTCAAGAATAATTGATGGATGAATTAAGATCGATGCTACATCTGTACTGATAAGTGTAAGTGAATGAAACCAAAGCATTTAATCTTGTGTAACATCCAAATTTTTATTAAACACAGTGAATTCACAAGATAACATTTCCCTTTAACATTATACTGGAAAAGTGTAAGGCCTAAAAAAAAAGTTGTGTGGTTCCAATTACACTCAATTTTAGAATAGGTGGGGTAGCCTGTAGGTAGATTTTTTTTTTCATGTGCGAGTGTCTAGTTCAGGTAGTTATGTTTTCTGTTGTTTTCCATATGATCTCTGTGTTATTGGTTTCTTCTCATCAGATGTACAGCCATTACAGATTGGAAGAAAAGTTTTATACTGTCTGTGTAAGTTAATGTCAGTTTCCACATCCGCTATTTCTCACAAGCCTTCACATTTTTGTGAGTTTAGTTTAATTTTTTTCTCAAATACATAACAAAAAGTTTAGGGTTTGCAGTGAAAAATTAGGTGGGGGTTGGGTAACCGGAACCAAACAAATTTTTTTAGGCCTATTCAAAGTTGAATACGAGTAAAAAAAATTATAAACTCAGTTTGTGGCAATTTAATGTAAACATGATGTATTAAGTGTTCACCAGCACATGATGTGAAGTTTATGCACCACAACACTATCTACCATTCACGCGTCTCTACATAGTCAGATTTGGAATGATAAAATACATTTGTAGATAGTTATGCAGCACATTCGTCATAAATGATTCACACCAGCAAAAGAGTTTTATAAACCCCTTCAAAAGTGAGAGGCTAAGTATTTAGTTAAATATTTTTTTTTGTTATTTTATAGTATGTTTTAAGGATGCTAACTGCTTAGATTTTAATTTCAACCTCGGTCCCCCCTTCTTGTGATGTCTGGGTTTATTTATGTCTTATTGCAAAGCAGTTTCCCATCCCTATACAATAGCTCACTGCATTCACAAATTGATACTCTGTGTCTCTACCAAGTTTAAATTTTGCATGTTGAAATGGGCAATCATTTGATCATTTTTTTGTTATGTGGGAGGCGATATGTTATGTACTAGTTTTCAGATGATTGTAAGACAGAGAATACAAACACTGTCAAGGTTAGTGGATATAGAGGTACTGTCACAATTTGTTATTTAGTAAATGTATTTGTACATATGGAATAAAGACTAACTTCAAAGTCTCTGTGTTATACTATTGTCTATATTTTTCATATACCGGTACTTACTATGTTAGCGGAAACTTTCAAATAATAATCTTGCCATCTCAATGCACTATTTCAAATCTGAAAATCAAATTACACTCATATTTATTGCAGCTTTTTGTTAATCACTAACTGAAAAGTTCTTATTTGCATAGGATTCAGCGTCACTTCTAAGGCATCGTTAATTGGACCGTGATGGGCAGGAACTGAAAAAAAATGAAATGATCAATAAAAGATTATTCATTGCAAGGGAACTCTGGCTATACATGTACATAGTCCTGATATAATGTACAATCAGCTAAAATTTGCTATTTTGTAAGGGAAGTACCAATTCAGAAAATGAAGTCATTTTCATAAACTATGGGTTTTGGAGATGATTTTGTAAAATCACCTACAATTACTTGTGATTTCAGAGATGTTTTACACTGAAGGGTATATGCATTCAGAACTCATGAATATTCAGTGTGCAACTTGAATATATTATTTCTGCTGACTCCCATGATGCAATAGCCTGTAGAAAAGATACTCTTTAAAGTCAAAAGATCAACTTGATGGGTCTCTGAAATCGCATGTAATTGTAGGTGATGTAAAATCATGAAATGACTCTCCAGAACCCATAGTTTATGAAAATGTCTTTATTTCCTGCAGTGGTGTTCCTCTTTAAACGTAAATCATTCTTAAAAGCCCAGTCTGGATTAGGATATAAATCTACGTGTGAAAAACCTTTGTCTGGCAGAGCTGTAGAAAAGTTGGTCCAGAACAAAAGAATAATCCTATGTAATCCTCATGGCTTCACTGATACAATGACACTAATGTAAGAACCTGGGATTGAAACATAGGCCTTTAACTTAAGTGGAACACTGCAACTTCTTAGGAAGACATTACATCACAAAAGTAATGACATTGGCAATTGTATCATTCTACAACTAGGCCATTCACAACGTGACATAATATAACACTAATGTAAGAACCTGGGATTGAATCATGGGCCTTTATTTAATTACTCATTGCAAAAAATTAAATCTAATTTGAATATAGGGTAATCCACGTTTTGCATCCAGTGTTGATAAGTTTAATTAAATTAATGTCAAAGTACCTTTATGTTTGTATCCAGTCTCTATATTCCAATGTAATCTTTTGGCATCTTTTATTGGTAGGTTACCATCTAGGGTTGTTTCTTCTATATTTACAATGTCAAAAGACTTCAACAGATTCTGTAATGGTGGAAATAATGTGTTTGTCAGTTGAAATGCTGGCAGTAAAATTTGAACTCATATTCACACATTCACTCATTCACTCGTTCATTTATTCATTCATTCATTCGTTTGTTCGTTCACTCATTCATTCACTCATTTATTAATTCACTCATTCATTCATTCACTTCATTTATTCATTCATCCATTCATTCATTCATTCATTCATCCATCCATTCACTCATTCATTCATTTATTCATTTCTTCGTTCACTCATTTATTCATTCACTCATTCATTCACTTTTTCATTTATTCATTCATTAACTCATTCATTCACTCACCCTTTCATTCATTCACTCATTCATTTACATGTATTCACTCTTTCATTCATACTCATCCATTCATTCATTAATTTATTCTTTCATTTATAGGCATTTTCAGAGAGTATACATAACAATGGCCATTTACATAAAACTATCATTATGATTGCAGTATACTTATATACTGGGGACCTCCAAGATATGTGATTTAGGTTTGTCTTGAGCTTTGATTAAATTATACAAATTTGACAATAAATCGTTATTACTAGAAAACGAAAGTGAATGTAAAACAACTATATCAGAAATATATACTGAAGAAGTCATATATGTTTTACAGCACTAGATTTATTTTACTTGAACATGCACAAAATTGTGTTGTGAAAGGTGTCACCAACATTTACACTGAATACAGTGGACTGACTGACGGGATATGTTATTTACAAGTAGTGTCTGCTTTCTCTTTGCACTGGCTAACAAATTAAAGTGCACCCGACACAACCTAAATTTTCATTCTGCTAAATTTTTCATGTGCCAAAATAAATATAACTATAGTATATTGCTATGGTTGAACGTATTGAATCACCTGTGAGAAAATACTGTGTAGCAGTACACATTGTATGGTGCAATATATCCAATCAAATTGATTTTTAGGTCCATACCCAAAATTCAGCAACCCAAAAAATCCTGATTTCAACTTATGACTATACTACTTATAGATAAAACAGACGTCTAATTAACATGTATAATGTCTAATTATTGGTATTTTAACAATTTTCAGTGAATATATTGTTGGTTGTCTGATCAACAAAATAATATCCCTGGTACAGCTAGTCTAGCTTTAAACCTTCCAAGAGTGTCAATCATCATTATTTAGGTAAAATTTACCTTTAGAGACACTGTGACAGGGCTGGACAGATTCTGATCTTCTTTGTCTTCAAATATATGTTCGAGTCTGAGTAGTATCTTGTTATCATTCCATTGTTCTAAAGTCAGGAGGTGTGCATTGATTGGTAGATCACTTGTCAATGACGAATACTGTTGAATCAGGAAGTCAGTAAATTTGGCAAAAATTAGTATGGATTAATAATCATAGTAAGAAAAGTGTATTTATAATGCACTTGTCTGCCAGAAAGGTCAAAGCGTTTCACAATTATTACCCCTGCCATGGATCAATCCATAGTGGCACAATGGCCCTTTATAGTTCCTCAACTCCCTAGGGAGCATACAATCCATTGCAGACATTGTAAACACATAGGATTAAAGCTAAAGAGATATGGGTATTGACTGGACTTTACAAATTACCAACTCTACTCAAATGAAACAACTCTTTTACACATAGTCTGTAAGGTATGCTGTGACAGCGCCCTCGCACATCGGTCAATACCTTTCACACCAGTGAGGGCAGAGTGACACGACATATCTTACACTCTACTCTTTACAGTGAGCATACCTTTGTATTATACTTTGATTTCCAGTCTGTTGTCCACTCAGACAGCATCACGGTTGGTTTGGCAAAGATTTGTGTAGCTAGTGGGCGGTGAATTTTTGCCGAGTTTTGAGGTTTTTCTAGGATTATGTAGTGTTTACCTCTTACTATAAGACCATCACCATATTGTCCTGTTTCATTCAACGCCTCATTCACACTACCTCCACCGTTGTACAGTAGTCTTCGGTGAATCTGTTTAGAAATATATATTGTTGGTTTCCATGACAACTGTGAAGTGCTTGTGTTCTGCCTTTTGTGTAAAAAATAAATCATTTTGGTCTGGTCAAAAACATGGTTCAGTTATTAGTTAGGGAGTATAGACAATTTTCCAGTTCCAAGATACGCCTATGTTGTCACCTTTTGGCTTGATTTATCTTTATTACGTTTGAAATAATATTTTCATCAGGAAATGATGGAAAGACATGTTGACCTCTCTGAGTGATTTTATAGAAGAAAGACTACTATTGTAAAATGCCATCAACGACAGAGAAGAAATTTACTGATGAACTCAGGGTACAGTCAGGCGACAACCATCCCCAGAGTAGCGCGTGCAAACCCCTCCTGCGCATACACAATACATGGCATTGTATGTGGAGATGTGTGATATCTTGGAAAATTGTACTGTGGGTCCCTGTCGACTACATAGGGCTAATCATTTGTTGACGTGTTACTGAGACACTGTGTTAATGCGATCTCCTCAGGCATTGCAGTAACATGTCAACAAATGATTAGCCCATGTAGTCTATGAGGGCCCAGTACGGTACAATTATACAGTAGATATCATTACATACAAAACAGCCCTTTAACCTATCATCTATTCACCTCTTTATCTATTTGTCTTAGTTCTTGCATGTGAAATGCCTGCCCAGCCTGCTTGTCTTGCCCCCCCAGTCAAGCTGCCTGGCTAGTGTCCTCCTTTGCCTGCCTGCCTACCCCATATCCCACCTGTCTCTGTCTGTCTCTGTCTCTGTCTGTCTGTCTCTGTCTCTGTCTCTATCTATCTCTAGATACAGTGCATATACTTACCATAATCTCCATAGAACCATTCTTTATACTGCTACCACCATGTGATCTATCAGTCAATACACTGAGTTGGACATTATCATCCTGAAACACACAAATTAAAAACACATGTCAGTTTCAATGACTTATATAACGGTAGACCTATAGCTAAACCATAGACCCTGCACGAATATGATTGAAATCTGTACATGTACTAAAAACTATAATTACTATTCATATTAATCATGTTCATTAAACTGTCATATCAAGTCCTGGACATCAAGTTTACTCTGAAATACAATGAAATAACTCCAAAATTAATCCTAAATACACTACAGATTTACATTCATGGCAGAAGAGTTTTGTAATGACTTTAATATACATGGCCTATGTAACTATAGCAACAGATGACAAAATGAGACACTTTAAACTTTATTTATCTCCAGAGTTCAATATCAGATTCTAGTCATCTTCACAATTTTTTTAAGTACACATGCACATGTCCACATACACATATATGTGCATACACACATACACACATGCATACACACACATACATACATGCACATACATCCATACACACGTATGTGCATACACACATATATATATACAAATACACACACACACACACACACACACACACACACACACATATATCCACACATCCATTCATATTGTTTAAACTGACTCAAGTACTTACTACAGAATAATTGCATAACATTAGTAATGTACTCACTTTGATGTAAATCCGGGAATTAATAGGGTAATAATTTCCAGCCACTGGATCCGTTGGTAAATATGGAAATGAATCTCTATGATTGCGTCTGGAATTATTGACATAACAACATCTTAATATAATTAATTATTGTACAGTTGTGTAAAAATACATGTAACACATAAAGTTCATAAAAATAATGTTATCTTATAAATCTTATATATCTTATATCTCTTCTTTATTACCTACTTATTAAATTTACATTTGTAGATAAAATAAATAATACATTTTTGAGGTAGGTAAAAGGAGACCAGATAATAGCTACTTGCTAATCAAGTCTGTCTCCTTAGACACTGTAAATAACATTTATAATAAATACATGACAAAATATAAAGAGGGCAGTGGAAACAAAACTAAATATCTATGAAAATATGTACATTATACATCAACATGGGTTGCAGTATATTCATATCAGGTGAAGAAAATCTTTTAATGAGTTACAAAAAACATTCCTTGATGATTTGGACCTAACATTAAGAGGTAAGTTGTTCCAGTGTATAGCTCCTGTGTATGACATTGCAAATTTACCTATTTCAGTGTTTATCCTTGGGTTTGAAATATTGCCCTTAATTTTGTAGCGTGTATTATAATAGTGAGTGGGAAATGAACAATATTGTGTGAAATGATGTGGCAAGTTACCGTTGAGCAGGTCGTACATAAAAGTGCAAATTTGAAGTTTATGTTGGTTAAATATATTTAGAATGTGTAACTGATTGAATAGTTGATTGGAGCCTACAGTACGATCACTGGAAGTTATAGCTCTGGCTGCCATTTTTTGAGAAGTGAGGATACAGGTCAAATGTGATCGGTATGTAGAGCCCCAGACCTCAAGGCCATAAGTTATATGTGGTTGTATGAAAGTTTTGTAAATTAATAGGAGAATACTTTGTGGTACAAACTGACTCAGTCAAAAGATTATAAATGCCAACTTTTTTCCTGACAATAGAGTTCACTTTGTGTGCATGTTTGGACCAGTTAAGATTTTTGTCTAAGATGACACCAACAAAACAAGTTCCATCAACTTCATCAATTTCCTTGTTGTTGATGTGTAGACTTCCACAAAGAGCAACTTTTCTTTTGTTTGTTCGTAAAACAATGTAATTTGTTTTGAGATGGTTAATAGTGAGTTTGTTTGCATTACACCATGTTACAACTTTACTAAAATGTACATCAACCATGTTTAAATTTATATTGTGACTGCTGCTATCAAAAGTATGAAAAAGATTGGTATCGTCTGCAAACAACCTAAAATTGAAAAAAGTAGAAGAACGAAAAATGTCATTGATAAAAATTAGGAAAAGAGTAGGTCCCAAAACAGACCCTTGAGGTACACCACATTTAATATCAAGGCTTGATGACCTAATTATTGCCATCAGCAGAGACAAATTGGGATCTATTATGCAAATAATCAGTAAACCAATGTAATGGCAGTCCTCTAATACCATAGTGTGCCATTTTAGACAAAAGAATGTGATGGTTAATTGTGTCAAAGGCCTTGGAGAAGTCGAGAAATATGCCAAGTGTAACTTTGCCTGCATCTATTTGATGGAAAATATGGTCTATAAGATTGATAAGAGAGAGTTTTGTGCTGTAATTTTTCCTAAATGCATACTGGTGTTCATAAAGAATATTCTGATTTTCCAAAAACTAGTTAGTCGAGTGTTAACAATTTGTTCTATGACTTTACTTAAAAGGGGCAGAATTGAGATAGGTCTATAATTACCTGGGTCATCAGTAGCACCTTTCTTATAAATAGGGGATACTTTGGCTAATTTGAATACTTTGGGAAAGACACCAGACATAAATGATAAGTTAAAAATGTAAGCCAGTGGTTTAGCTATAACAGATGCTTCGTCAATAAGTAATCTAGCTGGACAGTCATCATGACCACTAGTCTTTTTAGCATTTAGGTTTGTGATAAATGCATTCACTTCATGTTCCGTTGTGGGGCTCATAAAAAATGAATTTTTAGAGGGCTCTGGTAAATACTCGCTGAAGCTTTGGCTTGTGGAACCAATTTTACTAGCTAGATCTGGTCCTATGTTTACAAAATACCTATTGAAAGCTGTTACAATATCATTAGCTGTTGTGAGTCCATTAAGACTATCAGGTAGAGTGTTTTTGGCATTTGTACCCCGACCTCCAAGGACTTCATTAATAGTCTTCCATAGTATGTTTGTGTTACTGTTGTTTTCTGTAAAAATATTAGCATAATATAATTGTTTTGCTTTCCTAATAACAGAGACCAAAACATTTCTGTAATGTTTGTATTTAGAGGCAGTATTTCTATTAAAATTCGAGTTGATCATCTTGGAATAAAGTTTGTGCTTAGTCTTTATCGATTTCTTGATTGCTAAAGAGATCCAAGGTTTGTTTACTTTCTTATTATTGACTATCTTAGTGGTAAGAGGTGCATGCATATTACATATATCACTGAATATAGAATGAAATCTCTCGTAGGCAGAATCCACATCTGTACTGTTATATATAGAATCCCATGGAGCACTTAGTAGGTCATTATGATAGTGAGAATAATCATAATGATTATAATTTCTAAAAGTAATTTTACGTTTGTATGATAATTTGATTGGATAATCTTCGAAAAGGGCAAAAATAGGGTAGTGATCTGAAATATCACTTAACAGAGTACCTGCATGAATTTTGTATGAACAAATATTCGTGTAGATATGATCAATAAGTGTTTGAGAAGTACTTGTCACTCTGGTTGGTGTAGATATCAACTGGTATAATCCTAAACATTCTAAAGATGTAAGTAGTGATTCAACCTGAAGTGAATTATTTACAGTGTTTATATCAATGTTGAAATCACCCATTAAAATACAATGGGTTTTATCAAGCCTACAATCATTCAATACATTTAGTAAACTATTATGAAATTCATTAATATCAGTGTTTGGCTTCCTGTATATGATGCCAACTATTGTTTTGGAGTTATTGATGTTTACTTCCAACCAGAGGGACTCAGCGTGAGTAATGACAAAATTTAGTAAATTGTATGTGAGAGATGAGTGTATATATGCCCCTACCCCGCCACCCCTAACCACATCTCGTGATTTACATTCAAGTGTATAATCATGTATATTACAAATATTCAGATTACTGGTATCCCAAACCTCAGATATACCAATAATAGCAAATTTGGATTTAATAATGTCTTCATACATAAGTTTTAAACTATCAATATTTTTATGCAATGACCTAATATTGACATGGGATACACATAAAGAACTATTTGATATAGAATCATAACACTCGTCAAAATTGTGTGGCGATAGGGAGGAGTGGTCTACATTAAAAAGCAAAGAAGTATCAATGTTACTGACACAAAGTTAGCAGAATCTTAAATATTGACTGGTTGAGAATGCAACCAACTTTCACCATGAAATATTGGGAATTGATGATTTTCTCAAAGGTGTACTATACTCAACTATCACTTCTGGGCCAATAGCTGCTCCTGAACAGCACTCCTAGTGGTCAAACTATACAATCTTTTGTCTTTCTAAAAACTTGCATATGGCATATCAGATACTTGAGAGTAACAGAACTTTTGAATTACCTTCTCTCCATCATTTGCCTTCCATTGCTATCTGTGTAAAACTTTGCAGTTGTTTTCAGTGGTGTATCAAATCTAGTGATGATTTCTTTTCCAAGACCATCTCTGTAGAATTCAAAGTAAACATAATACACAGTAAGATACATACACAGTATAATTGGACTTATGAGGACACTGAATATTCATGAGATGTTTTACATTGTTAGGGTATAAGCACTCAGGACTCATGAATATACAGTGTGCAACTTGAATACATAATTTCTGCTGACTCCCATGATGCAACAGCCCATACCAAAGATACCTGAGTGCCTATTCCCTAACAGTGTAAACCAGCTTTCATGAATATACAGTGTGCAACTTGACTCCCATGATGCAATATCCCATAGCAAAGATACCTTATAAAGACACAAGATCAACTTGATGTTTCTCTGAAATTGCCATTAATTGTAGGTGATGTAAAATCATGACATGACTCCCCAGAATCCATAGTTTATGAAAATGTCTCTATTTCCTGGAGTGGCGTTCCCCTTTAATGTTGAACTACTGACTAATTGCTAGAATATCCATACGTACACATTTAGATTGGCTCTCATGGGAGAGTTTGTGCGACGATACCAAAATGTTCTGTTGTTTCTGGAGGTATATTTAACTTAAGTCAATTCTACGAATTTTCTGGCACAATTATAAGTTGTTTTCTTTTTTGCACTCGTTTCCGTGACATAATCGATTACGCTATGCTTCGCAAAGTTGCATATATAAATAGAGTCATGTTATATTCCTACTTACTTGAATGGTACAGGTCCAACAGTCCACTCAAATTCGGCATGTTTTTGTCCTTTGTACAGTCTAACTACTTGACTCAACCACGGTGTAAACTCTTGATGGACTTCTTCAACTAAATTACCCTTATATCAAAAACAGGTCGAATAAAGCAATCAAAAACTCTTGAATCACAGGCCTTTTAATTTGCTATTACATACTCTGTTATTAATGTATATCTTAAAGTTTGTTTGCGTCCTAAAGATATGTATCCCCTGTAAGGTCTGTCTTGCAGTGTGAAAGTGTCAAAGTTGAATAATACAATAATGTTATTGTACTACCCATGTATAATATAATAACTTCTACGGAGAGAGCACAAATAAAAAAAACACACTGGGGGTGGGGTTACATACAGGCAAACAAAGCAAATCCAAACAGGTCAAAATAAGGGGGCAGGTCTTTAAACATGTAGGGGTTACACAAGTACAGTAATATTTGTATAAATAGGGTAGTGATGGGCACCCTCACATATCAGTCAACCCCTCTTAGCGGAGCAACATAACGTATCTTACAGTCTAGAGTATACAGAAGTATCTGTTAGGGTTTCAAACTTACCTTTATGTGTTTTAGATTGATTGTCCCAGAAAAGAGAGGGAATGGAGTATTGTTGTACGGACTGAATATGTAATGATTTGACTCAGTACTGCTATTGTACCAATAGAAGGATTGTTGTACAGGTATTGTCAGGTCATCGGCTAAATTACTGACAGACTTCAACAAACCAGTGTTACCATCAAATGATAAACTGAGATGCTCATTTTTAATCATGACATCATCGATGGTGTGGGTTACGTGTCTGGATATGTCGTCATACACTGCATAAGCTGTGTAAAGGAAATAAGTATTACATTTTAGGAATACTGGTTGGGAATGTTTTTGTACAACTGCTGACATCAGAACATGGACGAACAGAACCTGTTACAAACAGTTAAAGTAAACAACTGAATTGGATTAATAACACTTGGCACATCATGTTGAAATACAGACACTTGTATTACATTCCCTCATTTGATAAGAACAGTTATGTGACCACTTTACATAATACTTCACGTTCACAATCAAATTTTCAGTATCCCTGGCATTTCATGTACACACAAAGAAGCCATAAAATCATGATGTGTTACTATACAAGCCTCTGCTGTTCCAATATGCTGAGCAAAGTGTTATCAATCCAATTCATTTGTTTACTTTTCCAGGTTTCGTTCGTCAATGGGGTCTTCTGTCGACAGTTGTAATACAAAAAGAATAATATTTTGTATATCAAACTTCAGATGATAACTAATTATGGAAGACTGCTTTAATTCACAAAAATAACTTATGCTTACTTTTACGTAGCGACTTTGCTGTCAGTGTGTAGGTACTAAAACCGACTGCTGGTATGGTGACAGGAAAAATGACTTGATGAGTTGCTGTGCCTTTATTTCTACGGACGTTCTTGGTTTGGCTACTTACTTCCTGAATCTTAAACACATCAAGTACAAAACATAGACAATAGATATAGTTAAGACAATTATCTATTATTCTGAAATATTTTCCTTTGTTTACCCGACGAAACTAAGATTGATCTCAGTAACTTCTAAGGTTGATTCATCTTGGCTGCATTTCTTTATACTACAGAGAACTAGAAATGTCATTTCCACTTTTAATTCTCCATCACACAACCTCAGTCTGCAAAATACGTGTGTAGTTATAAACAGTTTAATCATTGGCAAATCTGGCTTAGAGGATGCCTGGTGTACGCTGGGTAGGGGCATTATGGGAAACCAACAAATTCAGGAGCTTCACAGCAACAAAGATAGTACTCAAGTGCAATATTTACCAATATAGAAATCAATGATTTACCCAAAGGGTTCCATGGAAGTGGCCATATGCCAACCAGAGTGAAATTTTGCTACTAAGAGTATATCAGTGAATTCATATTAAAATATAAATCATTCTGTATTTTTACCTGGTATTGTACATCATCGCCATCAGGACCAGTTACTATGTACTGTACACCATTGACAGGGATTCTTACAAAGTGACTGACTTCATAGGCCAAGGTATTATAAACTGTCACTGTAAACTGTTGGAAAATGAATAAACATCTATTTTAAAAAATCTAGCACTTGTAAGTTGTAATTATCAAACTTTGTATGTATATATAATTAACTCATAGACGAACTAAAAATAGTGGATGACAGTGACACTTCTTTTGCACTGAATAAATCAATAGCTATGCTTTATTAAATACTGTAGAGAACAAATATATTGTCATTTACAGCAAAATGTATTTTAACTGTGCCTTCTGAATTCCATGCTTTGGGGAAGTGAGGGGGAGGGTGGGGTGTGGGGGGAGGGGAGGGTAATTGTACTAATAGACCTGAAGCAGTCATCTACGTCTGTAGTTACTATAATCACATTTATCATTGCTTGGGAGAAATCATTTCACAATGGTTGCTATGGGACTAGTCATGGTTTGAGAATGGTTGCTATGGGCCTGGTCATAGTTAGTATGGGTTTTTTTAGTCAGAAGTACAAATTGGTGTTTATTTTGTGGTCATAACCCATAAAACTTGCGCAGAGTTTCTGAAGGACTGCATGCATTTACACTCAAATGACAATAAAACTGTTTTTAAGAAATATAAATTTGAAATGACTTACTGAGTTTTGAGATTCTGAAAGTTGACATGCACTGATATTCAAGTAGTTACAGAATTCAATATTTGTTCTTGGTACTGTCTTGTTTTTCATCATTAATTGTGATATTACATCAACAGTCAGAGACTATAAAAGTAAAGAACATAAAATCAATAAATTAAATTTCAACATTTCAACATTTTTTCTTAAAAAATTTCAGAATTTTTATTTTATTTAATCTATTTTTTTTTCATTTTTCAGTTTTAAATTTAATTTTTAAATCTTTTTTTTTTTAAACAAATAAATTTCTGAGAGAAGAATGATTATAACATCAGCTCTTTACTTTCAATGAAAATCACCAAGGAAACCACAGTAATCAAAATGAAGTTTGGACTGAAAAGTTAATTACAAGATGATCTCATGACTTTTAATTAACTCTCATGTGACCTTTCAACTCTGACCTGACATTGCTTCGTTCCCATGGCAAGTCTTTTAGCATAATCATCAGCTACATGTTGTCTTTCAGTTCCTCTGTAAAAGAAACATCAATGGAAATATAATATATGTGTAATGTCTGAAAAATATTTGAGAATAATATGATATACCTCGAGTTGTCAAACTTAAAGAAAAAATAGAGAAATTAACAACTTATGTTTCAAGCATTCCAAAAGGAATGACATAGATGCAGGTTGTTGTGACATAGAACAACCAGAGTATAAATCCTATAGTTTTGGTTCAAACACACATCTTGGTATGTACATGGTTAAGCTGTATCATAACTCAATTTACAGTATGTAGGTAGGATACCAATCAATCTAAAAGTGACTTACGTGATAGCATCATGATGCTGAACTATACCCATTGCATCCTCTGTCAAAATACAAATCATTTTTAGTAATCATCAGAAAAAGTTGTCAAAGAAATAATTTCTGAAAATAGATGAATTGATCAATCACTTCAAAGAAAACTATGGATTCATTATAGAGTTACAATGGGCAAACTCAAATTTTCAATAAATATCAGATCCGTGTAATGTTCATTGTAAACTTACTAGATCAGAGATTACAACAACAAAAATTCATATGATGGTGATGCAACTTTGTCATTTTCTGTGCCCCCATGAGGACAGTTGAGGGCTAAAATCACATGGGCAGTACATGAAGCAGTCAATTCAATTTGGGTAAAACAAAACTCATGTCATCAGCAGTATAAATGTTCAAGTAACTTTTTTATGAAACACTTGGAAATGATGATTTTTAAATAATAGTCAGCTATTATGGTCCTGCTTTGGGACAACACTTCGAGTGTCTATGCTGTACAAATTTTGTTTTCCAATAACTACTATGGTGCACAGAAGCTGCATCACAACAGCACTCCTAGTGGCTAAATTATTCAATCTTTTGTTTTTTTTCATAATTAGCGTATGTTTATTTTTAACTGTGGTAGGCTTGCTTGCTAGCCATATTGTGGTACAAATGTTCATATTTGCATGTTTGCCTAGAGGGTAATATATGGTGTGTCTGTTGAAGTATTTTTGATGGATATATGTCAGGATACTTACTTAAGAAAGATGACATCATAGGTACTCCTGATAGTCCTTCCAACTGTTTACACGTCTACAACAACAGAATACATCCGAGATTATTAGTTTATCATCGTTTTTCAAAAATGTGTTGCATGATGACATTTTTGGTCAGCATGATAGAATTTTTTTCAATCGTACCAAAAGTGTCTATCATCCAGTCATTTCTTTCACCATGTAGGCTTCCAAACTTGTCAACCGTGTTGCACATTTACATTTTAGATCTGTATGAAAAATATTTTTGAATTCACTTATTTTGAAACATCTGCATGAATGCCACAAAAACAAGGAAAATGTGGCACAAAACTCAAAAATGTGAAATCGCTGACTTCTGTCCATGGATGTTAATTTGAAAAGCATTCATATGATTGCTAAAATATCACACATAGACACAATCAAAGCTAGAGACAAACTACACGTACCTGCAGTAATCCGCTAGTTTCTCTGACATAACCTTTAAGAGCTGGCCGACTCGTATAAAAACCACTCCAATAATCATGTGGACTGCCAATTGGCATGAAATCTTCTGCCTTGGTTGTCCATGTTTTGTTGGCTTGGTTTAAAGACAGTAGATAACATGCTGGAGTTGAATACAGTACATGGACATTGGTTGTGTCTTCCTGTAGAAATGGACATATAAAGGCAGGCTGTCACCCCTATATTGTACTATTTGGTATAGTCCAATATTTTCTTAGTTGATTTTCACTATTGTAACAAAGATATGAATGGGTCAGGAACACCCTTATCTTGTACCATATGGTATGGTCCAATGTTTGTTATGTTAGTTTCACCATTCTTACAAGATATGACTGGTAGGTATAATACAGTGAATTTTCACTTTGATTGACAATTTTAAGTACTTTATACAGGTTCTTACCATTTGATTGACAATTTTAATTACTTTATACAGGTTCTTACCTTTTGATTGACAGTTCTGATTACTTTATACAGGTTCTTACCCTTTGATTGACAATTTTAATTACTTTATACAGGTTCTTACCTTTTGATTGACAGTTCTGATTACTTTATACAGGTTCTTACCCTTTGATTGACAATTCTAATTACTTTATACAGGTTCTTACCCTTTGATTGACAGTTTTAATTACTTTATACAGGTTACCCTCTGATTGACAGTTTTAATTACTTTATACAGGTTCTTACCCTTTGATTGACAGTTTTAATTACTTTATACAGGTTCTTACCCTTTGATTGACAGTTCTAATTACTTTATACAGGTTCCTACCCTTTGATTGACATATTTGATCAGTTTGTCCAGATTCTTAAACCACTCGTTAGCATTTTCATATTCAAAATCGTCTCCCATTGTCATCATTATATGATTGGTTTGGAAATGTTTGACCTAGAAGAGAACAGTATTCCTTGTTTAGTTGACGGCTATCAAGTCATGACAGTGAACACTTTGTAATCAGATATGATATAATATTTAACAAAGGTATTTGAGTCTTCTAATATTGATTTCATTTTAAATATCTACTGTTTTGTATTAATAACAATGACAAAATGTTCTTTCTTGATTTCGTTGATTTCTCCTGAGCAGTGAAGAATTTTACTTAGAATCAAAGCAATTACCAGGTACATGTAAGAAAATTCGATGATAGAAAATTGCAAAATGATTGCCATATACAATGAATACATGACTCAATAACAAATCTTCACATACACATAGTTGACTATAGATAGTCTTTACCTGTTCAGACACAATTTTGAGAAATCCATCCACTCTGTCGTCCACATTGTAATCAAATAAATCACGATTATCCTACAAAGAAAGTGAAAATTATTAAAATACTTTATATGGTATCACTCTGGTGTAAGAATTAGCTTGTGAAGAAACAAAGTTAATGTATACCATCCACTAGGTATAAATTTACATGTACTATGTTGCAGATGGTGTATAATGTGTATCAGTGGGTCATACTTAGTATTGGTGGGTCATACCTGTATCAGTGGGTCATATTTAGTATTGGTGGGTCATACCTGTATCGGTTGGTCATACTTGTATCGGTGGGTCATACCTGTGTTGGTGGGTCATACCTGTATCGGTGGGTCATACTTGTATCGGTGGGTCATACTTAGCATTGGTGGGTCATATTTAGTATTGGTGGGTCATACCTGTATCGGTGGGTCATACCTGTATCGGTGGGTCATACCTGTATTGGTGGGTCATACTTAGTGTTGGTGGGTCATACCTATATTGATGGGTCATACCTGTATCGATGGGTCATACCTGTATCGGTGGGTCATACCTGTATTGGTGGGTCATCACAGAATGCATCATAACAATAGCCCTCTGGTGGTGAATAGTGGTCATACAAAGCTCCAAAGAATAAATCAGCATTAGAACCAAGACTAGCACTGCCATGCCAAACTCCTTCCATTCTCTTCTCTTCCAAACGTAGAAACTTATCAGCATCTTCCAACCTGGCAAAGAAAACTCCATCCATTCCCATCTAAGTAAAAGACAATGCTAGATGATGAAATGTTCACGTCATTCATAAAAACTGACTTTGTATATTAGCAATGTACTGTTTCAAACTGTAAACATTGCAGACTGTAATTTTGTTTAATGTTGTTACACATCCCTCTCTGATGCAGCTTTGACTGCCGTAGTGAAAAAGAACAGTTTACAGTACATTATGTGTGGTTTAAAGTTTTATTGTGCATTTACCATTATTGTTTTTTGTGAGTCAGAGAGTGCAATCTAACATTTCCAACGTTAACAATATATAGCGTGAATTTCTGATGCAAAGAATGCAGTGTAACACTGCCAATGCAAAGATGTCTGACATCACCAATGCAAATGGTGGCCTGATACACTAATGTAACAATATAGAGTGACACAAAGAATTCAGTCTGACATTACCAATGCAATTGGTACAATCTGACATTACCAATGTAAAGATGGCTGTCTTACATCACCAATGCAAAGAGTGTATGCTGACATTACCATTGCAAAGATGGCAGTCTGACAATACCAATGCAAATGGTACAGTCTGACAATACCAATGCAAAGATGGCAGTCCAACATTACCAATGCAAAACTAATGGTACAGTCTGACACACCAATGCATACAATGTAACATCATAGAGTAACTATACCAATGCAAAGAGTGCAGCCTGTTCTCTGGAGTGACCAAAGACATCTATCTGCCAGGCAATGTGAGGACGGCCACACTGTCCAAAATTGTCTTGAAGGAACTGTATTCCATAAGCCATGTTGTCAATGATAGCTACATAGTGGGTGGCAGCCTCATCATTTTGGGACCAGCCACCACCAGCAAATTCCAACTGACCTGATTGGATAGAAACAGGGGATGTACATGTATACTTTACGTGTGAATGGTGAATTGGTAATATTTAAACATGTGAATGGTGAACAATTCTTTTTAAACATGTGAGTGTGAATTGGTGAATATGAATGTGTTACCGTGTGAATAGTTGTCAATTTGGAACGTGATTCGTGAATGTTACAAATAAAGTGTGTGAATGGTGAGTGAAATAAATTTGCGTTGATGAAATTAAATGATTTTGAATGTGAATTACACCAAGTCTCTCACAACCATTACATGTATTAGAATAAAGCTTACAGTTTGTGCAGTGTGTTTCTCATTGTAACAGTTAACTAATATCATGTCATTTTTTTTTCTCATGGTGCCAACAACCAATTGAGACGCATGTAATCATTCTACGAAAGTTCTGATACATGCAATAAATACATTGTATCAAACTTGTCTTGCACTATTAAACTGAGAAACACAAGAAGGGCTCAGGACTACGCTGATTGTTTTTCTATCAAGTACAGAGTGAATTGTCATGGGTTCTATAAGTATTACAGCAAATTGAGTATATGTACATACTAGCATTACTATAGTCACTACAGAAGCCATGGACGCTGCCATGATGCAGTGGCTGTTGACCCATTCATGCATCGGTACAGTGTGTGTGTGGTTGAACTCTGGACCCAATGTGAGTGTGTGTTTAAGCATTGCATACTGACCCCCATGAGGTAATGTGGCCAACCGCAAAGATTCCCAAATGGGAGGCAACTTCAACCTGAAGTTATGTGTAATGTTGGTGAATCAGATGCAAAACCATGACATGTATGACTGAGAACTTTTCCTTGAGTTGAGTTCCCCTTTCACTAGTACATGTTATTACCATCGCTAACTACTATATACCATCACCTTTGCTAACAAGCGATTTGACAAGTGATTTGACATCTTCTGTTTGTTCATTCCACCAGCGAGTAAAGAATGCCATCTCAGCATAGATAAAACGCCTATGTGGGTGGTCCTCCAGTGCCAAGGTGACAGAATCTAAGATATACTGCACTGCGCCATAATCAACAATCTCCTGTAACGCTGGAATCACATGTTCATCAGCTGAAATAAAACAACAAATATAAACTACATAGTATACCTCTGTTGACTAAGTTCTTGACTTTGGTTTTCATCGTCTCCGACTGTTCACTCCACCATCTTTTAAAGAATGCCATTTCAACATATATAAACTTTCTACTGGGATTCTTGTACAGTGAAGCCATCACAGAGTCTATGATATATTGAATAGATGCATGCCGGATGCTACTGTTAGCTGGATATCAAAAGGAAAAGGAAGAGCAGGAGAGGAGAGGAGAGGAGAGGAGAGGAGAGGAGAGGAGAGGAGAGGAGAGGAGAGGAGAGGAGAGGAGGGGAGAGGAGGGGAAAGAAAGAAAGAGAGAGAGAAAGAAAGAAAGAAAGAAAGAAAGAAAGAAAGAAAGAAAGAAAGAAAAGAGAAAAACCCTTAATTTCTAATGGACTAGGATCTTGATCTTGTGCTTTCAAAGTAAAATAAAAGAATAACTACTAGAAATTATCTACTATCCAAAGCAGTTTATTTATTTGCAGACTCAGAGCTTAAACTTAAAGTCAGAATAGGTTCCTCTCACTTGAACGTTAAAAAATGACTGTTTTATTTACAGTAACCATGGTGATATATGAATGTCATACCAAAACATCAACTTACATCCATAGTAATATTGGTCCACTGTCTTCAACCAACCTACATCATCATGTGTATGTGCTACTAAGTGAACATTAATCATTCCATCTTTGGTGTCCTTACAAGCCTATTGCAAGTCAAATAAAAACAACATGATGTAAGCCAAAACAAACAAAAATGAAACTCTTCTTTATACACACACACACGCACGCACACACACACATGCATGAACGCGCGCGCACACACACACACACACACACACACATGCACACACGCGCACACGCACACACATACACATACAGGCACAGACACAGACACAGACACATACACCATTTTTCGTAAACCGTAAGATTTTCAGAATCAAGGTAATCAATCTACCACTAAGGATATCGTACTGGTGTTTGCTACTGTTATCCAATAAACACTTGGCTAGAACATGGAAGTATACTTCCAATTTCCATGGCTAGAATAACGGTAGGAAAAACTTTTTAGCATAAAACAGGAAGTAAACAAATGTTTCTTCATACCTCATATCCACAGTTACTTGTAACAAAATGTCGAGACTGCAACAGAAGTATCAGGATAGCTCCTAACAACAAACGTAACAAACACATCATTGAACTTTTTTTTTTTACATTTTTTCTGACCTTCGTCCCGTTCTTCGGTTATTTGTACTTTTAAACAGTGACCCTTAGACCGGCGAACTACATGAACTGCATTGCATCACCCGCATTGATCAATATGTACGTGACAATATGTGACGTGTGAGCGCCACCTAGCGACAGTTCGTGTTGTTTACATCTATTTTAGTTAGGCTGTATTATTAGTAGATGTATACTGGTAGATACATGTTTATTTATTACTATTTAAATTTATTTGTGGAACGAAAAACAAACACACAGAACCACATATCCAAGTAGTTTTTCAAAAGTTCGTTTTTTATTATTGCATCCTGAAAAATTGGTGTAGACAGTAATATTACCAAAAAATAGAAATACTTATACCAAACATGAAAAATGTATTGTCCATTTCTGGGCCCGTGTTATACTGCACAGCAACATTATGTCATGAACTATATTGATGGCTTAGATACAAACAGAAAGATAATAACCATGCAGTTAGAGTGGGTGGGTGAGTGAGTGAGTGAGTGAGTTGTTGTTGTTGTTGTTGTTGTTGTTGTTGTTGTTGTTGTTGTTGTTCCTTTATTCCTCCTCAAATAAGAGAAGAGTTACACAACAATAAAGCAAAAAACTATCAAATCAGATCAGAGAGGAAAAGTATAAATAATTACAGAAAACTAATTGGAATATTCATGTTTCAAATAAACATGGTGTAGGGTTTGTTTCTAAGTGAGTGAGTGAGTGAGTGAGTGAGTGAGTGAGTGAGTGAGTGAGTGAGTGAGTGAGTGAGTGAGTGTGTGTGTGTGTGTGGGTGGGTGGGTGGGTGGGTGGGTGGGTGATTTGGTGGGTGAGTGAGTGAGTGAGTGAGTGAGTGAGTGAGTGAGTGAGTGAGTGAGTGAGTGAGTGAGTGAGTGAGTGAGTGAGTGAGTGAGGGTGGTTGGGTGGGTGGGTGGGTGGGTGGGTGGGTGGGTGAGTGAGTGAGTGAGTGAGTGAGTGAGTGAGTGAGTGAGTGAGTGAGTGAGTGAGCGAGTGAGTGAGCGAGCATGTGTGTGTGTGTGAGTGAGTGAGTGTGTGTGAGTGAGTAAGTGAGTGAGTGACAAATACCTACATGCAAGCACACATTCATGCATGCATGCATCCATCCATCACCCCCCACACACACACACACACACACACACACACACATACATCTTGCTTATTACTAACACTTTCTTGTAACAGTGATTTTTATTCTTTTCATGGAAATATACATGAAAGAGAAAACAGCACAATAGAAATATAGCCACTAACATTGCTGTATTAAGACTTGTGAGTGAGTGTCCACTGTATATGAATTCCAAAGTATTTCAATACATGTACATGTCTTACCAGCCTCACAGTAAATAAATACACAGCTACATTCCTAAATTGAAATTATGACAATTTTGACATAACATATACAGGGTGTGATTGATTGATTGATAAAACAAATTATTTTATTTGTTTGCTATAATCTATTCTATTTGACATTCATTGTGAGTGGATGCAGCTATAAAGGTTGAACATGTCTTGGGAATCAATTTCCCTCAAAATCACAGTTTTTAAAATATCTCCAAAACTTCACCATGTCACGTGAAAGCTTGTTTTTAGTTCTTTTGAATATCATATAAGAAATTTTTAGGTTCATTGTTTTCAAGGAAATTGACTAACTTCGATTTTCCCATAGACTTAACACAGTAGTCGGTGGCCATATTGGATTCCAAAATGGCTTCTAGTCATTTTGATATCATATTATATTTTCTATTTCAAAAATTTGTATGGTGACCCCTCATTTTTTTCTTTGATTTGAACTGAGAATGGGGTTGACTTTTCCTGAACAAAGTAACAGAAAAACTTTTTTAAACAGTTTATTTCTGAACTTGCATTCTACATTAAAGGCTGAGTATGTTAAGGATTAACATGTAGTTCTCAAATAACTTTTTGTGGTAGGCTTCAAAGATTGCTTGTGGAGTGGACCTATTCTACCTTGTTAAATTTGAAATGATGGTCATCATGAAATATTTTATGATATGTAAACATAAAAATCTAATTTTTGACTTTGAAAATGATACTCCAATAATTCATTAGAAATTCATATTTTTTATGGTAAGATTGTATTTTAACTTCTCATACATCAGCTGCAGCTGAAACTCAAGTAAATCACTTTACTGCCCTGACCACTTACAAGTATTATCAAATCATTCAAATCAGTGCTTGTGGCTATCTACCCCTAAATCATCACGCAAATGGGTTGTTGGTGACCAAGTGGTTACTTACTACAGCTGGGTTTGAACCATGCTCCTATGCATCGATACTATATATCGCTGCCTTCAGTAGTGGCACTGTGTTTGCCTTTATATCACAGAGTTTATATTACACGTTTGCCACCTTTTGAAGTGGATACTGTAACACGCAACTTTCGAGGTGTTGATAATAATTTATTCATAAATAGAATACGCTGACTCAATTTTGAAACATATTCTGATTACAAAAATTCCACCAAAATCTAGTGCAGCATATCGGTATATATACAAATTTAGTAGTTGTATGTCAACCAGCGGCCAGCAATCCTGTGTATACCTTGTCAAAATCTGTTTCATTGATCTAGAATTTCACCACAGAGGAAAAGTTATTGAAATTAGTATCATTTATGAACAAATATGCACGTAGATAACTTTCTTACTATTTATATTTGAACACTGGTTTTATGACAAAATCCAATATGGCTCCCACTGGATGCAGCACTACTTTGGAAAGTTGGACTGGAAGTTGTGGAGGTTGACTTTTTTTATGTTTTATGGTAGCACTGTGTAGCAGCTTGGGTTTGAACCTGTCAAGTACTAGCTGAGTCTGATTAAAAATTAGCCAAATGTGGATGTATTAAAGAAGGGTGATACTTAGTTTGACTCAAGCAAAAAACAAAGCCGTTTTTTCTCCGGTTTCCTCCTGCTTTAACATTAGGGCACCAGGGCACTGCAGAAGTGGTGACCACCAAATTTTGATTTGGATGAATAAAGTAAGTACGAGCATTATGATTGTAATTAGTTTGAACAGGACAGATAGCTACATTTGTTTTTTTGGGGGTTTTTTTGGCTAATTTCCTATCTGTGAGTACATGTATCTACTGGCTCCATCCACAACAATTAAAGTTTACTCTCTGCATATGCATGATACAGTCGGCCATTTTGTGTCATGGCTGACTCATTTGTGTTTTATATAGAATGTTCAAGCACATTGTCACTTGTGCACAGTACAGAGGGAGCACCAACACTTAAAGACTGGACGATATACATATAAAGTCTGTTTCATAAGCCTCTGCAGGTGATAACTACATGAGTTGACATCACATACTTAGAATGGCTCTGTTTCCAACTCAGTCCACATTTCACATCTTTTCAAATATACCTTGTAATTTAACTCTATCTTCAGCATCTTTTTGTTTTTGTTGGTCCTCTAATGTTTTCAGTTCTTTTTTGACGGCTGCAGCTAAGGTAGGATCTAGGTCAGCAACTCTACTGAAGTCTTTCTTTGCTTCAACAAAGTTCCAACAAAATGAATGAGCTTTGGCACGTCTATATAATGCTTTGACATTATCTGTGGCAGAAAAAAAACAGACAATATTATTTTTTGGAAATTGATACTTGACTAGACTCCATGTTATGTAGTAGAAGTAGAGTAGTAATAGTGAAGTCACCTTATCGGAATCCAGTTTTTGAAGTGAATATTCCACTAGGACGTCACCTGGCCAAATGGCATAATAAGTTACGCTGATGATGTCTGAGTGATTTGGACGATAGCTACGTAGTTGCTTCAAAAACTAGATTCCAATAAGCTAACTTCACCATTACTAATTTTTTTTTAATTTCATTATCCAAAAATACTATTAACTATGAGTGAGTTGTAACCTCCTAGAGACATGTAAAAAATAAAAAAATAAAAAAATAGGATCACCCTAAGTAAAAAACAAAAAAATCACATGATTTTGTGTACATGGAACAAATACATGCCCATCTCCATACAGGTACTGAGGTATGTAAATACAGGGTTCTCTGTATTGTACTGCAGTGCAAATATCTATAATATGCAGGTGTTACTGATGCAAGTCATCATTGGTATATAAACAGTAGCAGTGTGATAATGAAAGAATAAAGAATATCGATCTGAACTTGTGAGATTCTTACACTAATGACTTACTTTCATCTTTATCTAAGACAGAAGTGGTATGTTCTATGACTTGATAGTACTCTTTCAATTGAAGTTTACACTGAGCAAAGTTGAGTAACAACGGTATCTTCATTGCATCTAGTCTTTTCCAATCAGTGTCTCCTGGTTTCTCCCTCAGTAATAACTGTTCAAGACATCCTAACGCCTCTGCGTACTTCTCTGAGGCTTTACTGTATTCTTTTTCTTTGTAAAGTGTATTTCCTTCTTCTCGTAGAGTAGGTACAGCATCTAGTTTCTCGGTCTCATTCATGGCCCAGGCTTCTTTCTTGTACTCTCCAGGTAGTTCAACTTGTAATAATTCAAATACGAAGTCCAAAGGTTGCGGCGTTTTTAAGAGTTCATCGAGATCACTGTAGCCGAGGCCGGCCTCTTGAAACTGTGCAATGCCACAGCAGTGTGTCTTGTGTGGATGGGCCACACCTTTGTTGTAATCACGTAGACTTTTAGCAACATGTGGATAGGGAGAACACAGCTGAAAGGAACGAAAAATTTATGTGCATTATTAACATAATAGAAAGATTTACACTGTAAGTTACGTCATGCTGTTCTGCCCATACCGGCCTCCTGGAAGGGTTGACCAATGTGTGAGGGCGCCATATCACGGTATACCTTACAGACTGAAAAAGATTAAAGCAGAGCTTATGGAAGCAAGATGAGAGTGACTGACAGCTTCTCACTGCCATTTCATACTTGTCATGATAATAATTAGGCACCACTTCCTAGACACGTGAAGAATTTCTTTAGAACTCAATTTTCTATCATTTGTTAACAAATAAAAATACATGAAAATGAACAGAGGAATTAAAATGCAAGAGTGTCAATGAGTCTTGTTGCCATGGATATCCTGTATGCAGTGGTCCGTCCCAGGCCATGCTTGCTAACAGTTACCGGTAGGTAGTCTGTAAGGTATGCCATGACAGGGCGCCCTCACACATCGGTCAACCCTTCCAAGAGAGGCGGCCAGTGCGAGCGGAATGATAAGATGTATCTTACAGTCTAACAGTTAGGCTATGCTGTCAGAAAATTGGTTCAAGGTCTGTAATAAATCCAATGGCTCACAGTATCCTGACTTTTAATTGCCATTTCTATGTCATTAAAAACTTATAAAAATATGATTATGAATTGAAAGCACCACCACAGTCACTGACTTGTTTCTCTTGTTTCTCTTTTTTTTACCATCTGACCAATCCATTGTGTTATGACGCAAACTACAATATCAGAAATGATTACCATAAGTAGATGTTATTCTCCAATATTGAAAAAGAAAAAATTGTTGGTGCTGGGAATTGCTCCCAGCGATCTTCTTTCTTCAGCCAAGGAAAACACGATCGACCTAAAGGGCTTTGTCACTACTCATCTAGTGACTCATAGTGACAAAATCTTTAGGTCATGAGTATTTTCTGGCCAAATGAAGAAAAGTACCGGGAAATAATGTAATTATGCCACCCTCAGTAATATCAAAGAAAAAAAGTGGAAAGTAATGGCAGTTTGAACATTTTGATTCATATTTCGAACACAAGCAGAATCAGTGACATAGACACATGTTGCCGTGAAAGTGATGCATGTTGTCGTGACAAAGAATTACCAGGGTTTAAATTTCATATTTTTTGTTCAACTTGGCTTGTGTATGGTACTAGAATATTGGTTATTTACATATTGTCATGGATACTTACCGACTCATCAACGGTGAACTGCGCCACTTCGTTGGCTCTCATTGTCTTCAGACATTTCTCCCACACTTCTAACTTGAATTGTTTCCCCATAAGTAATTCCATTGGTTTATCTATTTTCTTACTGTCATCCAGTACTGTTCTTTCGTCATCCACCTTGATTGTCTTATAATGAAATTTCACCTGAAATTCAAAATAATTGTACAGTATTTTACTGACGATCGATGATGTTAGATTTGGTTTAGTTTATAATATTAGTAAGAAAATTATTCATCTTCCTAAAACAAGTTCTGCTTTCAAATTTGAGTTTACAAATTCCTTCATGTAAAGTACTTCCTTTGTCTGATAGAGGGCGGTAGTCATCAGACAGACCAGTAATCTCTGATGACTAATATTACTTTCATATGTCCATGCCAAGAAATTATTTTGCATTACATGCAAGAGATTTGGTAGTGAATCAATGAACAAAAGGTCTGAGGTATGTTATATTACAAGTTTTGCAACTTATAAAACATATCTATGCGACTAGTTGTAAGCCACAAGTTATTTTCAGCCAATGAGATCTCTTGTTATCAAACTATAAACTAAGTGACATTTCCAGCCAATGAGATAAATTGTAATAAGGGATGCGCTCTAAGAAATATATAAATTACTAGTAATAGATTTCAGCCAATGAGATGCATTCTAAGGAGATGACGATAAACTACTAGATTTCAGCCAATGAGAGCTATTCTATTAAAATGCTAAGATGACTATAAACAACTAGATTTCAGCCAATGAGATGTATTCTACAAAGAGTGTTATAAACAACAATTCCATCTTACCCTGGTACCATCGGGATAATCCGGTACATCTCCTTCTCCAGCATACAATACTTTCTTCTTGATGCCACAATCATCTTTCCCTATGTAAGTTGTCATCTTGATTTATTCTGCTCTTCACTTGAGTCTACACCAGCTGCACAATGTGTATCTTCTTGATTTCCTCACAGGTTAACAGTGGATTTATATTGTTGAATATTGCTCTCATATAACTGCAAACCAACAAATGACACAAAATTATTGTTATTCAGAAATGGTCATACAAAATGACTGGTATTATCACATCGTGTAACTGTGTTCCATATCACATGTAACTGTGCACCATATCACATGCAACTGTGCACCATATCACATGTAACCGTGCACCATATCACATGTAACTGTGTTCCATATCACATGTAACTGTGTTCCATATCACATGTAACTGCACCATATCACATGCAACTGTGCACCATATCACATGTAACCGTGTACCATATCACATGTAACTGTGCACCATATCACATGTAACTGTGCACCATATCACATGTAACTGTGTTCCATATCACATGTAACTGTGCTCCATATTACATGTAACCGTGTACCATATCAAATGTAACTGTGCACCATATTACATGTAACTGTGCACCATATCACATACATATAAGTGTATGCAAGTGTGCACCATATCACATGTAATCGGCCATATTACATGTAACTACCAATATCATATCGTAATACAGGTATGTAGTTGTGCACTGTATTACATGTAAATGAATATTATACCACACATATTTCGTGCTATAGGCACAAAATGTAAAAACAACATATTTAAATGAATGTTGTGATTAGCAATCACGTGCCTGACAGTTGTGATTATTATAATTCATTAGTAGCTCCCTCTGGCTACCACGATAACCATAATAATGTTACCACGGTAACAGGAAGTATCAGTCACATATTCTGTGTTTCATACATTTCATCTTATTTATTCTCATACATTTCTAGCCAGTACCAAACCATTTTTTTGGTTAAAAATTGAATAGTTCTATAATTTTTACAGAGTGTAATATTCGAATGCTCTGATCGTGTGTGTGTATGAGTAACGTTGAAGATGTTAAATATGCTTCTGTGCAACATATTATATTAATAATATAATTGTCATAAATATCGTCACCTGTCAGTCATTGCAAACCATCCTTACAAGTTACAAGTTTAATGTACTTGAACTGAACATCAAATAATAATGCACCACTAGGTCAAAAATATGTCAGATAAGAAACTATTCATTTTCCACGTAAAAATATACCCTATATTATCACGTTGTAGAAGCTTCTACATGTGTAATACTCCGGGTATATCAACAACAGTTTCTAGAAAGATCTTGGTGTACACACCGACTGATCATTTGATGCCCGTCCTTGTCGTCGACATTGATCATTTTCGTGTCTCGCACTTCGTAACCTACCTCAGTGTGGTCCAACTTTGTCTTACAGATTCCATACAATGTACGATTGATAATACTATAGTCACTGGTTAGTTAGAATATATATACTAGTATGTCATCGTATTCCCTTGCGATATATGTAGTTGTCCTAATCTCAACTGACTGACTGACGAGACACATAGCAGTGAAGGTCATAGTCAGGTCACGAATCTGCGCAGAAATCGTGCGCATGAACATAATCAAGCATGGCGTCTCTCGTCACGTTGAGGTTGTGTAATGTTGGTAAAACTGGTAGGTTATCATCATTTTAAATTTCAACTTTCAAACCAAATTCAAATTTTGTGAAGAAATGTGTAAACTGTAACGACTAGAAAAAGTATTTTGCTGTTGCAAGGCTTCGTCCATTTACTCCAGGATACATACACATACAACGTCCTGCCTCATTCTGTAACGGACAGTAACGTGTACGTTAGCCCTCCTAGATCCTCTCTGTAAAGTGTATTATAAAGTAATTTTTTGTACAGAGTTATTACGTATAGTCGGACTGTCCACTTACGATTATTATGAGATAGTATATTTCAGTTAGATTACACAGTAAGCAATACATGTTTAAGAGTTTACCTTGCCACCACGAATGTATCAATGACGTCAAAAAATTTAGAAATGGCTCTATTTCAGTGATTTTCAACATTCATTTTTGCCCTCTGTAAAATAATATAGAAATTTTTGAATTACAAGTACATGTATTAATTTTACCACCCTTTCTGTTTGACATAGAGATGCACTATAATTGAATCAGACTACTTAAATACATGTATCATAAACAGTCTGTCATGAAAATTTGCAAACAAAAATGTGTGGCGACATAAAATGTTACACAGAAATTCGAAATCTACAAATTATTAAAATTGCATTTGTTGTTTTTCAGCACTTAGGAATACTTCACTGAAGGCATGGATAGAGTCATCATATGTGAGTATCTTTCTAACTAGCACATCTACTATCTACTGCACTGGCTAAAACCGTGTGACCCCAAGAGAATGTTCCCCAAAGTTCCCCAATATTTTTCTTTGTTCATCCAAGGAAAATACTCGTGACCTAAGGGGCATTGTCACTATGAGTTGCTAGACGAGGAATGACAAATCCTTAGGTTAGGCGTATTTTCCGGCAGGGTGAAGACAAATATGGGGGAAATAATATAATTATACCTCCACAAGCATCTAATTTACGTCATTTTTCACATACACATACAATCTTAGGCATCCCCTCTCCCATCAAGTGGATGTGAACTGGAACATTTCCTGTAGCCTCAGTGGTATTATTTCTTGTTTGCATGCTCTTGTTAGGTGCCATTATTTTATGTATATGAGACTGAATCTGAGACTCAGTATGAGACTAACCTCATATTGTCCTCCAATATGAATCTGATTCTGAATCTGAGACTAACTTTATACACGTCAACCACAATGTTGGGAAATATAAAAGTTGAAAGTTGATTTTTATATGTGTTTCATTTATTTACATGTAACACTATTTCCAACTTTTCCCAACCTTTCCCCAGCAGAATCAACAACTTCTTAGTCACTCTCGTGTTTTGTCAAGATTGTATGCCACTGATGGCAAAAAGGTATATGACAGAAAGAAACCACATCTAAACATTGGAACTATTGGCCATGTTGATCATGGCAAGACTACACTGACAGCTGCCATTACTAAAGGTAACGTATGCTGGTCAAATGTCTGGTTAAGGAATGATGGTTGAAAGACTCGTTAAGGTATGATGGGTGAAAGACTAATGTATGCTGGTCAAATGTCTAGATCGAGAGACCAACTCGCAGTCTGCAAGCTGTTGGTTCAAGATAGCCACCATATGAAAGCATGTAGCCAATTTAAATTTATTGCCAACTATTATATTTTCAATCATAGCAATAGATGTGCTTGTAACACATTGTAACATTAATGATAAGATTATAAGATTATTTGTTACTTTCAATAGTAAGTGACATCCAGTCATTAGTTCTCAGTGTATTACCCTACATACATGTACATGTTACTGATGTACATTATGGATTGTTCATTCAACATCTCTATTGATTGGCTCAAACACATGCTTGCCAAACATTCATTAGGGTTTTCATAGACTTTTAGATACGTCATGTTGTTCCACTCTCATCAGCCTTCCCTAAGAGGGATAGGCCATTGGGCGAGGGCGCCCTGACACAGAGAGTCTTACAGACTTGCGGGTAGTCGTAGAGTGAGTTCAGAATAAAAGCCATTAGTGATGATCCGTTAGCTAGCCTGTCCACGGTACTGATCTGTGAATACGATAACTCTCATAATAAATGAGAGCTACCGCAGTCAAAGATCCAGTGCCATGGACAGTCTAGCTAACGGATCGCAAACAGCTTTTATCCTGAACATGTCAATAGACAAACTAAGTGAAAAGTTTTAGGGGCTGACATCAACAAGTTGAAAAGCATTTGGTTGATTCGTAACATTCTATTGTATGATGGGATTTGTTACAGTGTTAGCAGAAGCAGGACACGGAGAAACCAAATTCCACAAATACGATGAAATCGACAAAGCACCAGAAGAAAGGAAACGTGGTATTACCATTAACTCAGCCCATGTGGAATACGAAACAGAAAACAGACATTATGCTCATACAGACTGTCCAGGACATTTAGATTACATCAAGGTGAGAAACTAATAATTTTGAAGACTAATAATTCAGACCATAATTTTGAAGGACGTGGGTCTGGGGTTGTAAGAACTTTGTATGTTTGGCAGTTCGTAGCTCAGGCTAGAGATGAAAATTTTGAAAAACTAAGATCAGGTCTTCATCATGTTTGTTTGAAATTTGTCAACAGAATATGATCACTGGCGCTGCTCAGATGGAAGGAGCTATTTTGGTTGTCGCTGCAGATGATGGACAGATGCCACAAACAAGGGAACACTTACTCCTAGCAAGACAGGTAGTGCATCATTGTCAAATGTCATAAATATGGCTGGCTCTTAATCAAATGTTATGACCATTGAATGGGTCAGAGTGACTGACCTGTAATCTGCTCGAGAATCATTGGTTCTCTGTCACTTTGTTTCTGAAATTTAGTATTCATTATTTGAACCACTCTAGTGACTCAGTTGTCTCAGTCATATCAATGAGTAGCTGGTAGGAAATGATTACTCTATTATGCAAATGGATTAATCCAATGTGTTAAATGGCAGCAAGTATTGTATACTTAATAATACCATAAGTAAGGTGATGAATTATAATTAATGTACAACGATAGGGCTATGCCAGGGTAAGGATTGTACTGTAACAACACATGGAGTATATTGTGGGGAAAGGGTTTTTATGAAAATGTTTCTTGCATGCAAAGATGTTTCTGCCAGTCTTTGTGTCTGGCTGGCTGTCTGTGTGTCTTGTCAGTCTGGTTGACCAGCTGTTTGTCAATCTGGCTACCTGCTTTCTGTCTGTATTGTCTGTATATGCATGTGTGTCTGTTTCAAAGTATGTTAGTGCCAGTCTAGGTGCAGTTAAAGTTGAAACAAATTTATGAATTATAATATACTCATAATACATACATGTTCCATTTTGCACAGATTGGTATGGAGAGGATCGTTGTCTTCATCAACAAGGCTGATGTTGTAGATTCTGAAGTTCTAGAACTTGTTGAAATGGAAATGAGAGATGTATTGAGTGAATATGGCTTTGATGGCGAAAATGCTCCCATCATCACAGGCTCTGCATTGCAAGCCTTAGAGGTGAGTCAAATAGACCATTAGTGACTGATAATGAGCTATATTAATTTGAACATAACTGATAAGAACATGTTGGTGAATTTCAGCCAACATATATACATAATACTTGTGCATTGGATTTTGACAGGATATCACCGTCTTGAATAATCAGCCCTCGGTTTATAACATATTAATGAGTTCTGTCTGTTCACCCTACAGGGCAGAATGACAGACATTGGAGTGAAGGCCATCAAAGACCTTGTAGCAGCTGTAGATGAATATATACCACTACCTGTCAGAGACTTAGATAAACCATTTATGTTACCAATAGAAACTATCTATTCTATCCAAGGTAAGGGCAGACCAGTCAAGAGCTGTAAAGTGTTTGGAAGTAATTCTCTGGGTTTTGTCGTAATGCTCTGATCAGTGTCTCACACACACACACACACACACACACACACACACACACACACACACACAGAAGAAAGACCAAAAGATCTAACATAATCTCCCTCCCAAAATACTACAATACATTGACTTTGAACACTTTCACAAAGGATGTAGACATGTATTGTTGTGACTTGAGCTTTGACTGTGACCTTCAGGGTCAATTTTCAAAATGCAGCCATTTCCTACATATCAGACTCTTTTTAGTATTATTTGTTGCCGCTTAAATTTCTTCTAAATCGTGTCTCTATTTAGTCACATAGAAGTAAAGTATTTGGGGGGACTGTGTCTTCTATGAAGGCCTGTTCAAACACGTTGAACTTGGTTTTATGTATGGTATAATACACTGTTATTCATAGGTCTTCATATTTTTGTACATTAGGTCGTGGTACCGTGGTTACTGGCCGACTTGAAAGAGGGACGGTCAAGAAAGGTGATGAAGCAGAATTTATTGGCCACAATAAGAAAATCAAGTGTATAATAACAGGTGAGTACAATGGTTGCCATGGCATCTTGCTTGTTAATGGGCAGTTCACATATCTCTCTCGCTGATGAGAATCTCTTCCAAGAATGATTGACAGTTGATTGTGAGGTAGACCACATAATTTGTGAGGTAAACCACATAATTTGTGAGGTAGACCACATTTTTGTGAGGTAGACCACAAAATTTGTGAGGTAGACCACAATTTATTTGGTGGACAATAATTTTTGAAGAAGACTACACAATTTGGGAGGAAGACCGCATAATTTGTGAGGTAGACCACATAACGTGTGAGGTATACCACGTTTGTGTGAGATAGACCACATAATTTGTGAGGTAGACCACACGATTTGTGAGGAAGACCGCAATTTATGAAGTAGACCACATTATTTCAAACATAACTTATCAGGTCACTACATGTTTTGACAGTATTGTAACTTCTTCTAAATTCCATACTACGAGTGCAGCTAGTTTGATGTTTCTGTTGCCCTTTGACCTGTAGGCATTGAGACATTTCACAAGACATTGGCGGTCAGTGAAGCTGGGGACCAGCTAGGTGCTTTGGTTCGTGGTATTAAACGTGATGATGTCAAACGTGGTATGATTTTATGTAAACCTGGCTCATGCAAGGCACACCGAAATGTAGAAGCACAGGTAAACAACTGAATTCTTTCATTAGATATGAGTTACTCTCTTTGTATTTACACAAAAAAACTACCATTTCAGGAAAACAGGATTAACCCTAAATAGCGGTGAAAATAGCACGATTTCATCAATAAATGTATTCATATACTGAGTCAAATGAAATGGACAGTTAGATGTTATTTCCCAAATACTTTTCCTTGTTCAGCTAGTTATTTATTATAAGTGGCCTAAGGGGCCTTGTCACTACCAGTTGAAGGCAAATATTGACAAACAGTTATGCTACTAGTGTTTGCCAGCTAAATAAAGAAAACTGGTGTGAATTTGATGGCATCAGTGCAGCAAGTATAACATTTGAAAAATGGGGACAAATAACATCGAGTTTGAGCATTTTGACTCGTGTTTCAAACACTGTAGAACCAATTATGTAGATGTCTGTTGTCATAGAATGCCTAAGGGTCGAATCATGTATTTTCTGTTTGAGTGCATGCAGTATGGCTTGTGCGTGGTATAATGACAGTGTTTTTGTTACAGTGTTTTTGCTAAGGTTTGGGAACCCCGGTAACAGAAAGGGGGAAAGAGGTAAAACTGGTAGTGCTTCCCATGCAATGTATCATAGTTTAGGTGGGGAACCCCGGTAAAATGATGTGGGAACCCCGGTAGATTTTACCTACTTACCGCCCTTAAATAAAACACTGTGTTATGGGTGGTAAGCAGGTAAAATCTATCTGATTTCCCCAGGAACATTTTACCAGGGTTTCCCCACCAAAATTATGGGAAACTTTAAGCAAAGTTTACCAGGTTTCCCTCCTCTGTTTCTGGGGTTCCCAGACCTTAGCAACAACACTGAACTGTGATCCACTGATTGGTAAAATTGTCTTTAATTTCTGTAGGTTTACATACTGAGTACAGATGAGGGAGGCAGACATAAACCATTCACAAGTAACTATACACCAGTTATGTTTTCCCATACATGGGATATGGCTTCCAGAATTACACTACCAGAAGATAAAGAACTTGTTATGCCAGGTATGTAGTGATCAGTAGATAATCAGCACACTTTAAACTGTGTAAGCTGTATGGTGTATGGACAATACAGGTTATTTTGTAGGCTGATTGGACAACACAAGTCTGTGAAGCAAAATGATTGGACAACCCAGTCTATTATGCAAAATGATTGGATAACCCAGTCTATCATGCAAGGTGATAGGATAACCCAGTCTATGATGCAAGCTGATTGGACAGCACAGAGTGTAGGTGATCAGAAAAGTTTTTTAAAAAAATAACCAAGTAATGAGGATACTTATTATCTTCATTGATCCAAATAAATTATAATATTTTTTATCATGGCCACCACAGTAGTTGATGTCGTGTTCATGGCCATTGCACTGTGCAGCACCTAACGTATTAATCAGCAGAAAACCAAAGCATCCTGGGAAAATCGTTACTGTTCCATGGGGTCAAACCTAGCAGCGCTCATCTTACTTACAAAGCAGGTTAACCAGAAAAATGACCACTCAACTCAAGATATGGAATGATATGATAATAGATATCTACCATTATTTACATCATAGCGCCCTCTTGTGGCATTGTTGCATTATTGGAAGCTTTCGTTTTTTTCTTCTCAATAGGTGAAGATGTAACTTTAAAACTTCAACTTATTAAACCAATGGTGACAGAAGTTGGTCAACGATTTACTTTACGAGATGGGAAAAGTACCATCGGGACTGGTGTTATCACCAAAATTCTACCTGAAGAATCATGAAAAGATCGTCAGAGATGACCACAAATTATGTGGACATAAACACTTTCCAATATTTCCATTGATGATTTGAAGATTGAATATGTGATATATTGTGTTGATCACCAGAACTCAAGAATTGAAATTCAGAAATGTATGAGAAGCTGAGACCTAGGGAAGGATCGTTTTTCAGTCTTTTCTCAAGAATTTGCGTTGAGGAGTGAAATGGTTTGATATTCAAATATGTATGAAAAATAATGTAGTTCGTAACATGTAGAATTGGTCATTCTTATAATATGTAGGAATTATGATTTTTTTTTTCTCCAAATATAAGAGGCATTGCAAATGGCCTTTCCAATATTCTTTTCTCAAGAACGAAGAGTTCCATTTGAGCTGCAATATTTTTTGTCGTGCACTACTTTATGCAGTGTAATGTATCCATGCAAATATTTAGTATTACAATTCAATATATTCATACTTACAGATTACAATATTTCAACATTGATGGCATGCTTACTGTTACATTTTAGTATTGTATTTCATATTATAACACAGTGTGTTCATATAGCCTTCAGTGATTGGCTTAGATCGTATCACATGGTATGGACTATTGACCCAAAAGTGACCTCAATTTGCATATAGGGGCACTATTAGTGTTCTATTTTCCCTAGGGTAATATTCAAGTAGCACGGAAGTTTTATCGGGGATTTGTTTTGACTATAGAAAGAATATGTGCTTAAGAATGCAATGTGTTAGAAAACACTTATTTCCTGTCCTTAATCGGGCACTAGTAGATGTAAAATTACACTTCGTGCTGTTATGTAGTAACTTTTTCCTGCAGCTTTCAGCCACAACAAATAGTTACTACTTAACAGCCCTTGTGGTAATTATAATAGATGTTTACTAGTGCCCTAATAGCTAGGCATTAAGTGTATATTCATAACAGTAAACCAGTGGACTAGGGGGTCAACTGTCTTGTATCTCACCTTATGTTTATACATGTTCTCCTCATACTGCAATGTGGTGCCTGTGCGTAATAGCTTATTTATGTACAAACTTGTTTTAAAAATAAAAAGACCAACCATTTTTTCCAGCATTTGTTTTATCTTATTGTTATTTAAGTATATTGCAGTGTGTTGGAATGGCATTGTATCCAGGGTACAGTGTGTTAGCATGGTGTCAGTGTTCTGGGTACAGTGTGTTAGCATGGTGTCAGTATCCAGGGTACAATGTGTTAGCATCCGAAGTGCGTGTCAGCATTAATTTAGTATTTGATTTCTTATCCTTCCATCGAGGATATTATTTTTCCTTCAATGTTTATGCCAGATTGCTACTAGAAATATAGGAATGGTTAGGTCATGATAAACATGTAAATTGGGCTTCCTGACAACCAAACTACAAATTCTCATTAACCAGTGTCAAGGTAAGGAAAGGATTGAGAAACAATGAAAATGGGGTATTTTTGGTAAAATAAATGACAGTAATATATATAGTATCTATTGTAATACCTACTAGTACATTACCATGGTTACCATTTACCATATACAACAGCTGTAACTGGAGTAGTATTGTTTCGATTAGATAGCCAACAATATATTTACTGAAGATAGTTAAAATACCAATAATTGCCGGGACGTTGATCAGAGGTTGATTTTATCCACAACTATTGCAGTAATGAGTGGAAATCATGATTGCATTGAGGGCAGTAATGTTAGTGTTTGGGTGCACACCTAAAAATCTTTATTTCTCTAATAAAAATTGGAAATGTGATTTGGTTTACACAGCATCCCCAAATAAATACACCAAGATTTATTGTACCAGACTGTGTACTGCTACACAAATGTGTTTATCCACAGGTGATTCAATACTGTACATGGTGTATGATATTCTTTCTAACAAAAACAGTTTGAAAATAAATGTTACAGTTGCTGCCAGTACAGTTTTACCCAGAGATGTGTTGAAAAGTTTAGCTAGTTTTAGTTGAATGTGTTTGAAAATATGGCCATCCCTACAAATCCATATGCTAGTTTGGGATTTTCCATCCTTATCAAGGGAAGTAACTCTTCCAGTAATGCGATCCTTACAGCATAAACACTAATTCCAGTTTTTAAAATTACATGTATAGGATCTCTGTGACTGGATTTTAGTGCAAAGAAGTTTTTTTTTAAACAACAAAAGTGTGGGAAATAAATGAGGCAGTTACCAAGTTTTATTTTTCTATTACAATTTATTTTTAATTTCAAATGCAATTTTATCCTCCAGCTCTGTATTCTTGTAATTGCAATGATTATCATTTGAACTTAGATGGTATATCTAAAATTTATTCAAAAAACTGATTATCGTGTTACTATGGATGTGTTTAGCATTATAATAATATATTATTAAGCAGTTTTTGTTGTATAGAGCTTATATACAAGTATGTGTTCCATGACAGGAATATGCATTGATTGTACATACTGTAAGTACGGTGTGAAACGACCACTTCCGGTCCGGTCATAATTTTTGAGTAAATGCCACCAACTAGTCTGTATTACCCAAGTAAAATTATTTCAGTGTGCAAACCTGATTTATAGTGTTCATGGATTAGGTATCATGTGACCAAAAAACTGACCATTTTTTAGACCGGTAGCCTAGGTTGACTGAATGGGCAACTTATTTTCATTGTTCTTGACCAATGTCATTCTAGTTCATTTATAATGTTCATAGGTATTATATGACCAAAAACTTATAATTTTGTGACCAATAGCCAAGGTAGACAAGATGTGATGTTGTATCTTGGCTAAAACCTGCTGAAGTATGTGTTTGGTATCTCCATTGTTCTTGACCAATGCATTTCTAGTGTTTGCTATCTCCATTGTTCTTGACCAATGCAGTTCTAGTGTTTGCTATCCATTGTTCTTGACCAATGCAGTTCTAGTGTTTGCTATATCCATTGTTCTTGACCAATGCAGTTCTAGTGTTTGCTATATCCATTGTTCTTGACCAATGCAGTTCTAGTGTTTGCTATATCCATTGTTCTTGACCAATGCAGTTCTAGTGTTTGCTATATCCATTGTTCTTGACCAATGCAGTTCTAGTGTTTGCTATATCCATTGTTCTTGACCAATGCATTTCTAGTGTTTGCTATATCCATTGTTCTTGACCAATTCAGTTCTAGTGTTTGCTAAATCCATTGTTCTTGACAAATGCATTTCTAGTGTTTGCTATATCCATTGTTCTTAACAAATGCAGTTCTAGTGTTTGCTACATCAATTATTCTTGACCAATGAGTTCTAGTGTTTGCTATATCCATTGTTCTTGACCAATGCAGTTCTAGTGTTTGCTATATCCATTGTTCTTGACCAATGCAGTTCTAGTGTTTGCTATATCCATTGTTCTTGACCAATTCAGTTCTAGTGTTTGCTATATCCATTGTTCTTGACCAATTCAGTTCTAGTGTTTGTTATATCCATTGTTCTTGACAAATGCAGTTCTTAGATTTAGGTGTTTTGATGTATCCATAACTCTTGACCAAATTAGTCTTTGTTATTTTCGTCATTCTTTTCTCGATCAAGACTTCTAATGTGAGTCCAAATACACCAAAGCTGCATGTTGAAAAAAAGAGACATTTTCACCACAAAATTACCACAACAGGATTAATTAACTGGTGGTAAAGGGTTCAAAATGGTCATTCTGCACAGTCCTCAGATTTCAGAATTTTGAAGAAAAAAAACTAGACTGGTTTTTATTTCACGACTGAAATTACTGCATATAGTTACTAAAATGAAAGTTTACAATATGTCTTAAACATTATTACATGTGTACATACATACCAGCAATTACTTGCACTGGTGCATGTACATACTAGTGTTATTTTCCCTGCAGTGCAATACCGAAAACATTATTGCATAACTGCATGTAAATGATACGCAAATGAGGACACAATCCTTCCCTACACATGAAATCCCATTGTATGATTTTTATACTTTTTTATGGAAATTTGCCATCCATTTCAGATAAATATATATGATAATAACAGAACCCAATGCTACGTGAGTTCCAGTGTGGGTACTGGAGTATTTGCACTCATGCTTGCAGTGTTTTCTGCTGCATTTCATTCACTATACTCGTGAAAATATGGGCACAGAGAACACTGCAAGCACTCATGAAAACCCCCTCACTTGCACTCGTGTATCATGGGGTTCTGTAATATTATCAATCATGTTTATACTAAATCATTAAAATCCCTTTTTTTAATACAATGACAAACTAATTTTATCCCTTCCCCCTCCTCCTCCTCATCTGTTGAATTATATCTCTACATGTTCTTGTTTTATAATTTGTAATATTGGCAATTCCTCTAGGAATTTGACTGAATAACTCAATAAATACATATTAAATAAATAACCCACCTCTACAGCTAAACACAATGCACGTCCAATACTCATAGTACTGATACCAAGATATTGTAACCACATAGGTATCCCAAGATTATCAGTCAAAACATGTGTGTAGTGACCATATAGCCATATTGGTAATACATGGATACCACATATCACAAGTGTTCCTAGTGGAGTCTTAAAACCTGGTAAGGAAATGATATGTAGTTATAGATAGTATACTATGCACAAGCCAGATTCAACAAAAAATATGGAATATATACTCTTGTCTATGTCATGACAACGCATGTCTACACACAGACAACTAACTAGTGTGTTAGTTGTCTGTGGTCTACATTACTGGTTCTGTTGTGTTTAAAATAAGAATCAAAATGTTCAAAATTGCCATTACTTTTCCTCGATTTTTCTTTGATATTACTAGCACTGGTATAATTATGTTATTCTCCAATATTATCCTTCATTCAGCCGAAAAATACCTAAGGGTGGTCACTACTCATCTAGTGACTCGTAGTGGCAAAAGTCACTTGTGTTTTCCTTGGCTGAACAGAGAAAAATATTGGAGAATAACATCTATATTTCACATGAAATGGTGAATAAGTATGATAGCATGTACAAATAATATAATGTGGTTCTGAAATAAAGTATAGATAATGTAGAAATAGTATATACCAACGATAATGTAGAAATACTATAGATAATGTAGATATAGCATATAGTGTAGTTAAAGATAGAAATGTATAATCTATCAGAAGACTGAGAGATTGTATCATGTCTGATTGTATTACACTTACCATTGGCCATTACTTTTTGTACATGCCAGGGTGCATTTTGGAACGCTGCTTTCCAATCTGCACCAAGTTGACTATGTGTACACACAAACACACACCATTCAATAGATGTTACAAGCCAACCCCACTGAAATATATATTAAACAAACAAACATATGTACGGCTCAAAACTTACATAGAGTAAATTGCAAAAACAATAATTTTGTGGTGTTGCAATTTACCATCAGTGACACAGTGACTTTTTCCTGATCTGACCATAGAGGGCGTCAGGGTTTGTTAAATGGCCAGAATCAATGACTATAGAGTTGGTTGGGTTATGAGAAATATGGAAATAAAAATAGTGCCACTTCAACTGACACACACTCATTAATGTATACGCTACAAAAAAAACAGAAACTGTATAAGTATAACTCATCTTCATTGCATAAACAGACATTATACAAATGTTACTAACTTACATGGTATAATCTGCACCATAGCATACCTCTTCCGAGATTATCCACAACAACGTCCAACTTAAAGCAAAATAAAAGAGTATTATTGAGAAGAATATTCTTTTAGGTGATCACCCCTCGGTAGAGTATGGTAATACTGGTACGTTCACATGCATCACATTATGTTACAGTACATTACTATACATACATTATCACTCTGGTAATTGAGCCTTCTGTTGAATAAGACAGAGACAAAGTAAAACTATGGTCCCAACATGTTGATCCAACCACAGTGGTAAGCTATTGAATGGACATTGGTTTAATTATAGTCTCAGTAGGGAGCATTACACTGAGAGTTTCATGAACTTGTCAGAGTACTCTTTTTGGACTTCCAACATTTACATTTATGTTGATACAACAGTGATAATCTATTGAATGGTCCTTAGTTTAATTATAGTCTCAGTAGGGGGGGGGGGGGGGGGGGGGTCATCACATATCATAATTTTATTGATGGAATTCCATGAACTTGCAGTGTACTGTTTTGGGACTTCCAATATTTACACCATTTTGATCACAGCATGATTAGAATCACACAACAGAGGAACCGGTCACTCATGTGTGTAATCTACCACATTGAAGAACAATATGTTTAGTCTGCGCCTATCTTAGTAAACCGAGGCTGGATTACCAGAGTCATATCCAGTCAAAATACAGAATTTATAAACAAGTATCATTTGCTAAATTTTGAATCACTATCATTTCTTTTTCCATGCCTTTATAAATTTTAAGTTTGAACATATTTTATTAAATTAAAGGTAATATCGTCTCAATGATTATATATCAGTCTTTTAAAGTGGTGATTTATTCACATCAAAATGTTCTTACCCAAGCACCAAACGCTGAAACTTGATTTAGTTTTCTCGCCACAAAGCCATCAATTCCTACAGCAAAGCAATCAATAACAACAACTTGGTAAAAAAAAAACAATACTATCAATGGCACTATACCACATTACTTGATCACACATATATTGAAATTAATAATTACAAAGTTGTCATGATCAGAGAAGAAATTTTTAGTAAGTTTATAGTTGCTACAGCAATTGTCACGGTTGCTAAGTGACTTGATCTGGTTGTCTGGGTAACAATCACACAGGTGGTCTGGGTACCAAGAAAATATCAAATCACTAGTGATATTGAAATCAAGTTATCACCTCATTTTGATTTCAAATCTGTGCTAATTCAATTATTTCTATTACTGTCTATAAGTTAGATATTATTATGAATTTGATTTATTTATCATTTATTTATTTATTTATAATTTATTTATTTATTTATCCAATTTATTTATTTTTTTATTTATCTATTTATTTTATTTTTTTATTTATTTATTTAGTTAGTTAATTATTGTATTTATTTATAATTTATTTATTTATTTATAATTTATTTATTTATTTATTTAATTGATTTATCTTTTATTTATCTATTTATTTATTTTATTTGTTTATTTATTAATTTAGTTAGTTATTGTATTTATTTATAATTTATTTATTTATTTATTTATTTATATATTTTTTTATTATTTTTTTTTTATTTATCTATTTTTTTATTTTTTTATTTTTTTATTTATCTATTTATTTTATTTTTTTATTTATTTATTTATTTATCATTTATTTATTTATTTATTTATTTATTTATTTATTTATTTATTTATAAACAGCAATACATCCATAAAATGGTTTTTGAGTCAATTGCAATAAAATATCACAAACACATTTCAAATTAATACACGACAGATAAAAAAATGCAATAATATAGAACACCGAACAAAGACCAAATCAGAGATGACCAAAATGTGAAATTTGTGCTACACCACATGTGATTACAAAACTTACCATCTAGTATGACTGAAATACTATATATTACAACAAACAAAACTGGCCTTGCATCAAAGAATAAATACCCTGTAAACAATAGCAGCAATCTAAGATACCCTGAAGACAAAACAAAAAAATGTTACATGTAAATATATGTATATAAAGTAAAGTAGTAAAATAAAGTGCTTGAACTTATGATATCAAATTTTCACAATGATTTAGTTCAAGATCTGCTAGCATAATAAGTAACATTCTACTAGTACAATGCATTCCCTCAATGTCAATGACAAATTTGAACTGTTACCAAAAAAATGCACAGCACAGGAAGTTGTATGGCACTGCATGGGATGGTGCAGGCTAGTATTACTACTACTAGTCCTGGTGTTGAGCGAAACGCATGCACCGTCTGCAAGCAGGACTACGCATACGATATACTACTTTCAGTGTCACATACCTATAATATTGGGGATATACAGAAATACGTTTTGTGACATGACGCTGGAACAAAGTCATGAAATGCAGTGACAGACACGAATGTAACTCTCCTATTCTTGATACTCCCGTGTTATTGTTGCGTCTTGGCAAATGGGGGAGGGGCGTCCACGTTTGTTATGTCTATGGCAGTGCGGCCAGACGTACGTAACGTAAACACTAACATTTCCAGCTGAGATTATGGCCTGTCTAAGAAGGCCTATAAAAGACGCAATCTGAATGGTCAATGTAGTTTCTACGTCATCTAATTATCCAATCATTTCAATTGTTGTGAAATTATTCACCTCAGACCAATCAAAGTGTTTACAGCTGTATATTTTAGTTAGATCATATCAACCTGTGTGGTTAAAGTTCAAATTCCTACTGTTACCGGACCTTATATTCTCAATATTGTGAGCATATCGGACCAGACATGTTTGTGGGCGGATTATTGGAACGTTTCGTTTACACTCTGAAAGTTGCATACTGAACGAGGAGACCAGGAAGGGTAAAGGGAAAATGGCGTCGAAAGTGGATACGTGGACGATGTTCACAACACGAGCGTGTTTTCTGTATGTAGGGCTTTCATTGCTATATTTACAGTGTGTTCAGACAGCATACACAAGAAGTAGTGATATAGACACAACGAAATATTATCATTATGACGAACTAACGAGTCTTTTAAAGAAATATGCTGCAGAGTATAGTCATATAGCCAAGCTGGAAACAATTGGCAAAAGTGTCGAAGGCAGAGAGCTATGGGTTATGAAGCTTACTGATATACCAAATGAGACTGAGCCAGGTGAACCATATGTAAAGTTTGTTGGCAATATGCACGGAAATGAGGTAATAAGTCGACAGGTTCTTATATATTTAATTCAATACTTGTGTAAGAATTATGACCGAGATAGTCGCATAAAAACATTGCTTGATTCTACGACCGTGTACATTATGCCCAGCTTGAACCCAGATGGATTCGAAGCCGCAAAAGCGGGTACATGTGGTGGTATACAAGGGAGAGAGAATGCGCACCGTGTTGATCTCAACAGAAACTTCCCAGACCAGTTTTCACCTCTCCCCGTACAAGAGGCCACAGGTAAACGCGAACCGGAAACCCGGGCAATGATGCAATGGATACTGGATAATCCCTTCGTGTTGTCAGGTAACTTCCATGGAGGTAGTGTTGTGGCGAGTTATCCATATGACGACTCGAAGAAACACACAAGGACCGGGAAAAACAGTCTGTCTCCAGACGACGATGTCTTCAAAAGATTGGCACATGTATACTCAAATGCACATCAGACCATGCACACATCAAAGGCTGACTGTAACCATGAACACTTTCAAGACGGTATTACCAATGGTGCCCACTGGTATGATGTAAACGGTAAGTACATGCTGTATAGGTTTTATCATAGACAATGGAGGGCCACTGTCTATAGTTTTGCAACACCTCAGGACTTCAGCAACTTATAAATGATATTATACTACTTGATACAAGTTTCAGTCTGAGACAAGTCCCAGTTCACAACACAACATATGTGTCTATGGTTGAATGGATGCATGTGGTTGAATTGTCAAACATTAGTTGTGAACAACGACTCAAAATCCTATTACTCATTGAAATACTAAGCTGTACAGCTTACAAAGGGATTTGACAGATTGCTGTTTGATGAAGCGGGAGATATTATATATTAAATATATATAATGTTTATTGATAATTCCACACATTTTGTTCAGGGGGAAGGGAAAAAATTGTTTGGACTAAAACAACGTTTGGATTTCCTTACACAAAAATGTGTAGGGCCTGCTTTACTTCTGAGTGAGGAAAATGTCCAACTGACCAAATATACCAAATCAGAGTTGCCTCAGACTACCCATGGAGCAGACAGGGACTGACTCACAATGGCACCACCCTACATAACTCTATATAAATCACACTTGACCATCGATGATCCTGTTCTTCACTGTCATAGCAACCTACCATTAAATCCCCAGCAATACAGCTGGGTTGATTGAGGCATTGTGTCATTCAAATCCTGCGTAATGACTTTAGCTATTCCAAAACATAGCAGTGGTGGCAGTTTTGTATCAACAACTTGTAGATTTAAAACCAGCCACTCTAACCATTAAACCATCACAACTCCACTAACACATAATAGTTACTTAGGTGCTTGTTTTCAAGAATATGTTCTGTGTGCTGAGATTCCAATCAGTTCACACATGTACACTTTATTACCCATTCTGACCACCTACTCTTACGTAAAGTTTATAAATAGGACCCCTCAATATAATGGTCTGTACATATCAACATTGCATAGTTTGAGTATTGTTCATTAATTAGTAAACAATACTTAGAGACCTGGTCAGTAGAAATTTGGCTCTGGGCCCTGTATTCAAGACAACCAAGAATTATCCTATAGATCACATGGAAATAAAATGCTTGTCAGAAGTACATGTACATATAGTGTATTAAACCATAGACAGATTTAAAAAGTTGATTGACTAAATGTTGTATCCTTGCAAATTTATAGCTAAACCTTGGAGTAATTATACTGACTGTAGTGTATAATTACTCCAAGGTTAAACTGAAGTAAGCTTGGTGTTTTTCAGTCAAGGGACATTACGTTTTTGACACAGAACTAGACATATTTCAACTCTAGGCTATCAATAACACAGACATAACAGACACAGCAGGATCCTTTGCCCAATCACATTGAACACTGATAAGCACTGCTATTCTTTCACAGTAAAGTAAACACAGGCTTCTAATGAACTTACACATGACTGATGATTTGAATGGCTGCAATTGTTTATTTTCTAATGATAATCAACATTTCAGCTTGACTACTTCTACATCCCCACTGTGGAAGGCACCTATGTAATTGTTTCTTTTGCATTAGAATTAGTCTGATTGTGTGTAATAAATGCCATGTTACATTCATGAGTGAAACACTAAGCCTACATCATTTTAGCTGTTGTTACCTCTAACTGTACAAACCAACAACCAGAGATAGTACATGTAAAGACTACAACAAGTCACAGGTGTAATAAATATGTAACATTAGCTAACTCTTGTTTGTACAAGTACATTTTACTGTATTCATATGTTATGTGATTGCATAAAAGTCACCATTTAGTAATGATGATTTAGCAATGAGAGTTTCAATACATGTAATTACCTCAGGCTCAAACTGCACATATAAAAAATTCATGTATATACATGTATTTGTCTTTTGTAGTCATGTTTTTGATGCTGGATGTATTTTAGTTCAATAAGCTATTTTTCGTGGAAATTACTCCCACCAACATCCTCACAAGTTGTCACATTTCTATTTTTCAGCTGTTGTGAAAGGTCACAGTAGGCCGACCATATAAATTATTTACAAGTAGTGTCTAGTTTCCCTTCTCACTGTCTGTCGGTCAAATTACAGTGTACCTGACATATCCTAAATTGCCATTCCATGAAATTTTTCATATGTTGAAATATTTCTAGGAAATGTTTACAATCTCAATACAAAATATGAAAACCTAGCTATACATGTAATACGTATGTATAAACCAGTAACCAGCTCTACTTTTTATCGTTAGTGTCACTGTGTGAGTTGTTTGTTTGAGAGACTTGAGTATTATATGTATATCCATACAAAATTGTGACAAATATAGAATTCAAAGTACAGTGAGAACAATAGGAAAACAAAAGATTCTTATCAGATTAGGTTTACAGAGGAGCCTTCACAAGTGACAGTTTAGTCCGGTTCAAGAACTGCTCTAAGGTTTAGACTGACCAGCAGCTTGGTCGAAGCCCCTCAACAATTTTAGTCCCAGGTAATGGGACTGTTTAGAACCGGACTAAATTTTAGTGTGTTAGCATGACCTATCATGTGAATAGTATTTAAAATTTAGATTGGACGTCCCGAAAGATGCAGTTTGGTTGTTAGAGAAGGTGGTATTCTCATGAATACCACAGTAGTTGGTTGTTTGAATATTGCAGTTGCAATCTTTGATAGCCAAACTTCAAATCTAGCTGAGAGCATTTTTTACTGCCTTTTCTTCTCCTTATATCCTGTAAAGGTATTAGATAATTAAAATCATCTTGTCAGTAGCATACCACAGCAAATAGAAATATGTCATATGAAATATTTCATCTAACTTGAAGTTCCTGACATCACTGTTTTAATGAATTATTGATATATTGTGTCTCTCATCTGTAGGAGGTATGCAAGACTACAATTATGTACATAGTAATTGTTTTGAATTAACATTGGAATTGTCATGCTGTAAGTATCCACTACCAGCAGAATTATCCAAAGAATGGGAAAATAACCAAGAAGCCCTACTACAGCTGTTAGAAGAGGTAACTAATCTAAATATACCTAATTTAGTAGAACATCAGTTATCCAAATTGTTCAGCCTTCAGAATGGTGCCTCGATGTCATATCCCAGGATATTTTCCATGATTATTGTTTTATTTAAATCATAAAAATTATTTCATTTCCTTGTCTGTTTTTTAAACAAGATAATTATGTAGATAGAAAAATATGTCAAATCACTGCGTGAGATTTTATGATATAGCTTGAGTTGTATTTTTGTTGGGGGAAAAATATTTACCAATAATGTAGTACAATCCAAAAACAGCCAATTCTTGATGCGACAGTGATTTATGAACCCAGACAGGAAAAAAAATTGAGACAGCAATACATTTACACATTAAAAAGGAATACAAGAAATATCGTTCCAAAAGTCATCATAACACTCAAAAATATTCTGATAAATTTCCTGTCTTTTAGGACACCACAGTATTAACAGGTGTCTGAACATTGTGTTGAGTCATTTCTGATTAATATATTACTAGGTACAACAGGAGATCAAATATCATAAATTATCAATCAAGACAACATTGATATTAAATTATCATTTTCTGTATTACATAATTACAAAAATTAACCATACAGTACTACAGAATTCAAGACAAAATTGACGCAAAATCATTTTCTGTAATACCCATACATTTACTTTGTCATGTGAGACAACATTGACATAAAATCACCATTTTCTCAAAAGGTAACCATACAATGCAAGACAATATTGACGCACAACTATTTTCTGTAATACCTATACATGTACTTTGTGATGCGAGACAACATTGACATAATATCACCATTTTCTGTATTATGTAATTAAAAAAGGTAACCATATAATAGAAGACAATATTGACACAAAACCATTTTCTGTAATACCCACACATTTACTTTGTCAGTCAAAACAACATTGACATAAAACCGTCCTTTTTGTATTATATTAATTTGATATACAGATTATCAATGTATTTATACAACACGAATTCTTTGTTCTATATTCTGTTAAAGTTTTCATCATACAAGTGTCATGTACAGCCTGTGTACAGTATGTGTCTGCCATGTATTCTGTCATATGTATTGATTTTCTTGTCCTGCCCAGCTGCCACCTGACCATAACTGTCCGATAAAAAAAAGTGATAAAGCAGCGTTGCTGTAGATTGTTGTTGAATTCGATATTAATTATTCGACAATAATTATGTAGATCCAGAGAATGAGTGGCTACAACTCAAATTTATTTTGTGTTTGTTTGTTTGTTTGTTTGTTTGTTTGTTTGTTTAGAATATTCAAATTTCTGTAAATTTTACATTTTATATATCATACAACAAAAGGAATATTGAAACTATGTATGTGTCTTCTTTGTTTAGATAAATAACTTTATTATAGTGGCATAAGCTTAGTACATTATCCAAGTGAAAATTATACTTAAATCAAATTTTTTAAAAACACATTCCAGTATATTGTATGTATTGTTCATGTTGATGCATGTCTCCTATAACAATAACATTATGATTGATTGTCTTCTGGCATGATTACAATAGAACAGTTAATTGCATAATACAGATTTTCTGAACATTTTTGATACAGTCATACATGTAATAAATTACATCATCTGATCATTTTCGGGTTATATCTTGATGCCGGGTTTGAGTTCAGTCGATTGTGAGTAGTGGTTAAGTGTGCTTCAGTAAGTCAAATGCTATGAGCACCTTTTAAATATGCAGCAAAAACTACACCCAAATATGGATAAACTCAGCTTGTGCCCCTTTAATAAAGATTATCAATAATTTACATGGTTTATTGGATAAAATGATGTTTATGTAACAATTCATGCTGTAATGAAGTTACCATAATGTTGTGTAATATAAAATTGCCACCTTTAACACAGTTGATAGACAGGAAAGGATAATTGATTTCGCATGGTACCCTCAGCCTTGACCTCTGAGTGTCAGACTGTACTAGCTAGCTGTTGTAGTCCATATTTCCAATATAAATTTAGAATTCATAATTTCCGACTTTCCTGCTGTGATTAATGTTCAATTTACTGTGCTGGAATATTAATGACAATCAGGTGACATGGAGATACAAAGATACATAATATATTATGTGTGTGTGTGTGTGTGTGTGTGTGTGTGTGTGTGTGTGTGTGTGTGTGTGTGTGTGTGTGTGTGTGTGTGTGTGTGTGTTATGAATTATATATAGGGCTGTACTAGCTGCAACTGGAATATTTTTGAAACTGTTTACATACAATAAACACACGTCAATATATTAATAATTTATACAATTTTTGTAGGTTCATAAAGGTGTTAAAGGCTTTGTCCTAGACAGCATAGATGAATCTGCAATCCCTGATGCTACAATAAGTGTACAAGGTATTGATCACAATGTTAAAACGGCAAGTTTTGGTGATTATTGGAGGCTGTTGGTACCAGGTACTTACACCATTACAGCTACAGCTGATGGGTAAGAATATTTTGTACTTTGTTATCACATTTAGTATGATTATACACGTGGAAGTGTAAATTTTGAAAAATTAGGAGAATATTGTGATTTTGAATGTTGTGACTCATATTTCGAGCACCACAGAATCAGTGACATAGACATGAGTTGTTGTGATGTAGAACGACCAGGATACAAATTCCCATATTTTTGTTCGAACACATTTAAGATGGCTTGTGTGTAATATAATCATTTCAGGTAAAATACTCCTCGAGGGGACAAATTTCCCCCCAAAATCAAATTTTCAAGTCTCTCCAAAACTTTGCCCTATGGAAGTGTGTTTCTGGTCCTGGAAGTGTGTTTCTGCTCCTTCTGTTAAGGGTTCATCGTCTTGTTTTCAAGGAAGCCATCAATCTTTTACTTCCCCATAGAGTTAACAGTGTCTAGCAGCCATATTGGATTCTAAAATGACTAAATCTTGATATCATTTTCACCTCTATTTCATTGATTTGTACAGGACCCCAGATTTTTTAATTGATTTTAACCGAGAATAGTTTCATTAACAAAGTAACAGTAAAATTTAAAAGAGTTTATATTCATTGTATGGTAATTAAATTAACTGCTAAGTCTATGATTACCATACATGTACTATTTTGACTGTTGAAGAATGGACTGACTCTTCATAGATACACATTTATATTCCAGCTAGGGAGTCAGGACTAAGGTTAGATTGGGGATAAGACTCCCTAGCATAAATCTGATTTGTTCCTTTGGGTAGATGTTTATAGATATGATTGTGTCCCTTTTTTGCAATGAATTATGACTGAAACTTGTCATTCAGTGACAATCGGGATGATTTGCAAAGCCCCATTTCACAAAATAAAAAGTAATTTAGATTGTGTTTCAGGTGTTTAAATGTGTTCATTATATCAATTCCTGATGTTGTAAACATCAATTACATGTGTATGTATATATTTTTACAATATTTTATTGCCAAATTAAGACATCTAACTTAAAATCAAAATAGAATTATTAATACTGACCCACATCTTGTCATTATTTCTTACAGATATGACTCTGTTACAAAGACTGTGACGGTGATAGATGACTCAGTTACAGAAGTAAACTTCAAATTAACAAGAAATACAGCCAGAGACAAGTTAGAAAAATTGTTAAAAGAGCTTCATAAGAGATCAGTCAATGATGCTTATGAGGATTCTGATGCTAGTTACATCAGTGACGATGAAGGTTTGTATAATAAGTTCTTGGTACCTGTAAGGGCAGCCTTACTTAATTAAGGTTCTCATGACCAGACCAACAGAACTCATGATGTTGAACAAGGAATCAAATCATTGTTAATTTGTACCCATAAAATTAAGTTTCATTGAAAATTCTACACAGTGAATGAAACTATTTGAATGTATCCGTAGTAGCGTTTTACCTCATGGTAGAAAGTGAAAATGAACTAAAAGGAGGTGGAGTCCTGGTTGGACATTGGACATAGTCAAAACAACTGTATCAAATGAATATTAATCAGCGATGACGACATCCCATCAATTTGTGATGGATTACTACTGACATGCACCGTTTGTGTTTCGCTCACCATGGGGTTGAACCACAATTAATGCCTTGAGTCACGGGGTTGACTAGACGATTGTTAATTTTTATGATGTACCAAAGTGGTAATTTTAAAAAAAATCTGTTTTCAGGTTACAAGAATTACATATGGCGATACCATTTATGTTGATAATATAATAATGAAGGGTTGTAGATAATACACATATACATTCAGGGAAAAGTCAGATGTCTAGCCTACTGTGTTGACAGTTAGAAAGCTATTAATACATGAATCAAATGGTAACATGTGGACAGATTTAAGTATGCTTTTTAGATTTCTGAAAAATAGAATTACACAAAAGGAAAGCCCTTAACAGCATGCGTCACATATGGTGTATCAGCAGTACACTTGTCTTTTGTCGTTTCAGCATTTTTAAATTTCATTTTTATTCAGAAATTATTGAACCACCAATATTTCAATTGTCTTTTTAACATTTTTAAATTTCATTTTTGTTCAGAAATTATTGAACCACCAATATTTCAATTGTCTTTTTAACATTTTTTAATTTCATTTTTTTTCAGAAATTATTGAACCCACAATATTTCAACTGTCTTTTTAACATTTTTTTATTTCATTTTTTTTCAGAAATTATTGAACCACCAATATTTCAATTGTCTTTTTAACATTTTCTAATTTTATATTTTTTTCAGAAATTATTGAACCAATCGTATTTGAGCACCACAATCATGGAGAAATGGTGGATTTCATGACCAAATATGCTAGAGATTATCCTGACATCACAAGACTGTATTCCATTGGACAGTCTGTCCAGAATAGGGATCTATTGGTTCTTGAAATTACTGATAATCCAGGTGTACATGAAGCAGGTATTGTTGTATTTCACATGTTGTATTTCTATTGGTTCTTGAAATTACTGATAACCCAGGTGTACATGAAGTGTATGTTGATGTATTTCATATGTTGTATTTCTATTGGTTCTTGTAATTACTGATAACCCAGGTGTACATGAAGTGTATGTTGATGTATTTCATATGTTGTATTTCTATTGGTTCTTGTAATTACTGATAACCCAGGTGTACATGGTGTATGTTGATGTACTTCATATGTTGTATTTCGATTGGTTCTTGTAATTACTGATAACCCAGGTGTACATGGTGTATGTTGATGTACTTCATATGTTGTATTTCGATTGGTTCTTGAAATTACTGATAACCCAGGTGTACATGAAGTGGATGTTGATGTATTTCATATGTTGTATTTCTATTGGTTCTTGAAATTACTGATAACCCAGGTGTACATGAAGTGGATGTTGATGTACTTCATATGTTGTATTTCTATTGGTTCTTGAAATTACTGATAACCCAGGTGTACATGAAGTGGATGTTGATGTACTTCGTATGTTGTATTTCTATTGGTTCTTGTAATTACTGATAACCCAGGTGTACATGAAGTGGATGTTGATGTACTTCATATGTTGTATTTCTATTGGTTCTTGAAATTAATGATAACCCAGGTGTACATGAAGTGGATGTTGATGTACTTCATATGTTGTATTTCTATTGGTTCTTGAAATTACTGATAACCCAGGTGTACATGAAGTGGATGTTGATGTACTTCATTATGCACTGTATCCTGCTAATGTATGATAAAATAACTCCTAAACTTTTATTTTATTGTATTGTATTCTGTTACAACTACTAACACTGAAGTAAACCACTTTCTCTGTGTGCTACACTCATTTATGGCATTCATATTAAAACAGATAACACTGAAGTAAAGCACTTTCTCTTTGTGATACACCTGTTTATATCAATCATATAAAGTGTAAAAGTATACTTTTTCAGTTGGTTTATTTATAAGGCCAGCATGTGACCTTTCTAATGTGGGCAATTAGCAAATGAAACAGTGTACTATTACACTTGATTTGGATGCTATAAACGATTGTGGTACATGCAGAAAATGCTTTACCTTCTTGGTGTTATGGGTTGTATATATAATGATTATGTTGACATAAAATGTATAATGAATACATTTATGTTGAAATCTACAGGAGAACCGGAATTCAAGTATATCGGAAACATGCATGGTAATGAAGTTGTAGGACGAGAGATGTTACTGCTCTTAATTCAGCTACTGTGTGAAAACTATGACCAAGTATCAGAGGTGAAAGCTTTGGTTGACTCTACTAGGATTCATATCATGCCAAGTATGAACCCAGATGGACATGAAAAATCTCGTGAAGGTAAATGTTTCTCCATTTTATATGGATATATGGAGAAGTGTGTGTATGTGTGTGCCTGTGTGTATGTGTGTATGTATGTATGTATGTATGTATGTATGTATGTATGTATGTATGCATGTATGTATGTATGTATGTATGCATGTATGTATGTATGTATGTATGCATGTATGTGTGTGTGTGTGTGTATGTATGTACGTATGTATGTATGTATGTATGTATGAATGTATGTATGTATGTATGTATGAATGAATGTGTACTGGTACATATTCATATAGTTAGGCTGGTGACAGTATTCAGTCTTTGTAGCATACATCAGCGGGACTTACAGTTGAAAAATGTTCAATATTAGGACTTTTTAGATCGGTAAAAATGTCATGTAGTTACTTAAAATCAAGCGATGATGAAAAGTTATGTTAAAAAATAGGCAATTATGTAAAGCTAAAAGTTCTGATTATTATACTTGTCGGTTTATAGGTGACAAAGTTGGTGTTGACGGAAGGGCCAATGCCAACGGGATAGATTTGAATAGAAACTTCCCAGATCAGTTTGGTGTGTCCGAAGGAAGTATCCAGAAGGAAACTCATGCTGTGATGCAATGGATCAAATTTTTTCCATTTGTACTGTCAGCTAATCTACATGGTGGTTCATTAGTTGCTAATTATCCCTTTGATGATACTAAGAATGGTAGGAGTAAATACAGTAAATGTCCTGATGATGCTATCTTTAGACAACTCACTGAAAGCTATTCTCAGGTAAGTAAAGTAGAGAAAGTAGAGATGTGATAAATAGGCTATTCCACACCGCAAACTGGAAATTGAGAATACAGCGCCCTCGCTCGAATTGGGGGTATCATCACCTCTTTGTACCATTTCTTAAGAGTTTTGTTCCTTGTATTCTGTAGAAGTGTAAATCAGGGATGTTTTTCGTATTGTGCAGCCATCGAGGAAAGCAGCAGTGCTCTATGATTAACCAAGTAACCTATACCCCCAAGGTACACACAGACAGGAAGTAGAGCGCCACCGTGGCAAATTTTGGAAAGGCCTATTGGCAGAATTTGTCCGATTCACCAATGTGCATGTTGAGGTCCGACACTAGCCAGTATTATAAACTAGGGGTGAATAGCACAGCATAGTATGTTTATTAATCAATAAACACTTCTGGCCACTAGCACTCTGTACAACATCAAAAAAAAAAGTTGATATAATGTCTAAGATCAAAGGTACAACACACATGTAGTAAGCATCAATGGTTTCACTTTCACAGGGGCATGTCTTGGTCTTGCTTTGTAGCTCACATTCCTATACAGTTACACTTCATGTTATCTATACCCCTCTCAGGTTGGACACCTGTTCAGCCATTTTGCCTGAATTGAGAACAATAGCACATTTGGCAGTCAGAGGTTACTGGTGGGTTGGAGGGAGGGGGGGGGGTTGTTTTCAAGCAGGTGTATACATGATTATGAAAGACTTTCTACTCAAAGTCAACTCTGACATCAAGCAAAAAAGCCACATTCAACATGGTGGTTTGAATGTGGAATTTTCAAAAGCTAATGTAGTGACCACAACTCTTGTTTTTCGGTACACAAAAAGGACTGCACCCACAAATGTATTAAACAAGCACTGCACTGAACTCAACTGTATCTGTTATTATCAAAGAACAAATTAACAAAACTACATAAGTGAAACCTTTGACAATGATATCTGCTTTATCATGTTTGTGTAACACTAACCCAGTTCATACAGGTGTCAAAACCCTAACTCCTAACTCTCTCCTCACGAGGTTGGCAACACGGCTTGTAATGTATGTGGATAAGTGATTTACCATCTTACATGTAAATGCATTTGGCAATCATACTTGTATTTACATTTGTAAAGTAGGAACTTGGAGTGCCTTTAGGGACCTTGCATAGACAAATTGCTTACGTACAGGAGAACAGACTGCCAGAAGACAAATTTTATCCCCAGGGTTTCATTGGTTTTGTGCAGTGAAATCAAAGAAATTACATTTTTTTCTCTATAGGCTCATCCAACCATGCATTTAGGTCATCCGTGTCCTGACATGTATCCAGAAGAAACGTTTGAAGATGGTATAACCAATGGAGCAGCCTGGTACAGTGTTGCTGGTAAGTTTAACCATAGACCCTACATAGACCCTACACGTAGAATCTATGGTTTAACCAGTGGAGCTGAGCCAACTGTTATTAATCCAATTCATTTGTTTACTTTCCCTGTTTGTAACAGTTTCCGTTCGTTCACGGTCTGATGTCAGCAGTTGTATTTCTAAAAGAAAAATAACCATGTTCTGATCTCTCCCATGATGATTCCTGAAAAGAAAATAATTGATTCAGAAGTACTTGTTGATTACAATATCATTTTAGTGACTTTGTTTCTCATATATCTGATTTATCTGTACAGGTGGAATGCAAGATTGGAACTATTTGCACAGTAATTGTTTTGAAATAACTATTGAAATGGGCTGTGTCAAATATCCCAAGGAGAAAAAACTAGAAGGTTTCTGGGATGACAATGAACTTCCTCTTGTGGTTTATATACAACAAGTAAGTGATATATCAAAATCATAGTAATGGCATGACATTTTTGAAGTTGGTTTGACAACTGACTTGTGAATTTTTAAATGGCTATGTAAAAATGAATGAAACAGAAGAAGATTATGAACACTTTAACACAGAATATTATCAGGGGTTCACGCTGCACACTTTAAGCTGTCGTAGAGTTGACTTTTGAATTTAAAAAAAAAAGTGTGAACATGTTAAGTTAGCCGGGAGTTGAGCTAGGTTAGTGCCAGTACAACTGCAAGCAGGTGGTTAACTTAAGTAGGTATTGAGCCAGCTTAAATTTAGGTGTGAAATTTGAAATTTGGGTTGAATCCAGTCCCGGTTGATCTTGTGATTCTCAGTGGTTGCCTGTCCATTGAAATCAGGTCTAATCAATCATATTTCTATAGCACTGATATCCAGAGCAATGTTCTGTTCAGTAGCACTGAATGGCTAAAGCACACCATAGGCTTTGGTGAACAAATAAGTCTTCAGTTTTGTTTTGAAACAATCCAGAGCTGGAGGCTTGGCGAATGTCAAGTGGCAAAGAGTTCCATAGTTTGGGGGTGACATGAGAATGAACGACCTCCATAGATGATTTGTCTGTAAATTGTTGTTACCAACAGATTCTTGTTTGTAGAACGTAGAGTGTGACTAAGATGTATAGCACATATGAAATATCCATTCTGATTGCAGCTCAATAACCATTACATCAGTTTTCATGACTTAAAGACGGACTCCAGTCAACTCTGGTCCCCGTAATGTGAACATAGTAATTGTTATTGAGAATTAACCTGTAAGTCGTATCTCTGATGTTGTGTTTGTCTTTCATAGGTTCACAAAGGTTTGAAGGGCTTTGTAACATCTGAGGGAGGAGAAGGCCTATCTAATGCTACTATACATGTGGACGGTGTAGACCATGATGTGATAACAGCAGAGTGTGGAGACTACTGGAGATTACTTGTACCAGGAACATACAAAGTTACAGCCTCCTTAGATGGGTAAGTGACAGATAATATGGGAAGGTTAATACTTAAACATTGTTTTCAAACTTCTGCTCTTCACTTATAAAGCCCTAAATGGAATCTCTCCACAATATCTCAAGAACCTAATTACACCTCGTTCTTCATTACGCACTCTTCGTTCATCAGATTAATGCCTTCTGCATACACCCAAATGGAATCTGGTTTCCTATGGTCGCCGCTCCTTCTCTTCAGCAGCTCCTGAACTTTGGAACTGTCTACCCCTGGATATTAAAACCTCTCCCAATGTTAACATTTTCAAAAGACGCTTGAAAACCCACATATTTCAGAGAGCTTTTTCATCTCCTTTCTAACTCTAAGCGCCACTGAACATTGTTTTCTTTGGATATTTGGCGCTATATAAAAATATTAGATAGATAGATAGATAGATAGAAACAAGAAACTTAAATGGTACTGTATTAGTAGATTCATACATATCCACAAAGTTCTTGTTTTTATTTAATAAGTAGCATTCTTTGTTTTTAATCTGTTCTTGTTTTCCTCCTCGTCTTTGTATCACAGATATATGAATGATACTACTGGAGTAGAAGTGACAGATGGGCTGGCCACCGAGGTCAATTTCACATTGCGATCCATACAGTCATCAGTGCAACCAGAATTGGATACAGATGAACACGAGGAGGAAGGTTCCACTGATCACGAAGAGGATTGGGCCACCTTACATGATTTTAACCTGCCACAAAATTTCACTAAATACACGTCAAATCTTGAACTTATTAGTCAAATTATGGATTATTCTACCCAGTTTAGTAATATAACACAAGTGACAACGTTCGGTAAAACTGTGAAAAACTATCAAATGCTGGACTTAATTATATCAGCCAAGGATGATGTACAGAAACCTGTGGTTGCATTGATTGGTGGTTTGCTGGGAGAAGAACCAGTTGGTCGGGAAATCCTGCTGAGAATTATCAGACATCTTTGTGAAGGTAGGTCCACTCCCAAATAAAAGATGATATTGTGTCAATAAATAATAAGACATTTGGTAAATTGTGATTTTACCATTTGTGAGTTAGCAAAATGATATGTAACAGTGCCAATATTATGTTACCATGGCAATATTTCGTGTTACACTGACAGTGTGATGTGTTACCATGGCAATATACTTACAGTCTGTTACAATGACAGTGTGATGTGTTACCATGGTAGTATATGTTACAATAATTGTTTTTTACAATGGCATAGTAATGTGTTACTTTGGCAATATGATGTGTTACCAACATGAGTTGGTATTGCGATGTGTTACCATGACAATGTAATGCATTACCATGACAGTGTGATGTGTTACCATGGCAATATATGTGTGAACAAGCTTGTATTTACATTGATCGTTAAATTTTGGTACTCAGCACCTTCCTCATCTGAAAGCTTGATATATCATTATGACACATCATTACAGGATACAAAATTATAATAAATGAATAAATAAAATAATAAAATTAAACTGAATTGAAATATATTCCACCAGAAAATTAAAACAAAATATAAATTCTTTGAAAGTAATACAAAACAGAATTCTTGTGAGGGCCATGGAAATAGATCCCGAGGAACTTATCAAAGTCCATGGATCAAACGTTCATAGACAAATTTGGGGTATTAGTTATAACAACAAAAAATACATCTCTAAGTGGATAGTGATGGAAATTATGTCGGTGGAAAATTTTATAAATATACAGAAACTCTCTTGGTATAGCATATAAAATACTATAAATGAATAAAAAGCAGAGACATACAGAAATGAAATGATATAGGCAGGTGAAAAGAATTCTGAATTGGAGTCATGCTCCCTATACGGTCCTTAACCACAAAGTAAATTCTTGACTTTTAATTACAGGCTACAAACAAGGAGACAAGAGAATCAAGGCAATTCTGAATTCTGTCTCCATACACATCATACCAGCTATTGATTTGGATGGCTTTGAAGATGCACAGGTTTTAGACTGTGAGGGAACAGAATACAAAGGCTCAAACCTTGCAAATGTTTTCAGTACATCAGGTGAACAGGTGAGAATTGCATGAATATGGTAATTAGCACAGAGAATCCAAGCTAAGTGACTGCTGAAATAGATTATAATGTATCCAACCGAGCTAAGTCAGTATTGACAACAGAATACACTGTATCAAACCTAGCTAAGTCAGTATTGACAACAGAATACATTGTATCAAACCTAGCTAAATTGAGTCAATATACTGAAATAAATTTAAAAATTGACATGAATGTAATTTCTTCAATTACACTTTATCTTGTTTTCAGTTGTCAGACAGACCAGAAGTCATGGCACTCCAGGATTTGTTCGCTTTCCATGAATTTCCACTTGTTCTCAGCATCGAAGCTGGTGGACTCTGGGTTAGGTATGTATATAGATATTAATTATTCAATGGATAAATGTAGGCTATGGTTTATTGTCATCAACTTATCCCAAAATCAACAGAGACAGGGACATCAAACTACATCTACAAATGGCTGATCATACTGCCACCTAGTGGTCAGTTGTAACTATGGAATTTGTCATTCTTATGAGGATTGTCAACCAAGACAGATAGAAAGCTCAATGCTAAAATTATAACTGTATATATATTATAACCTGCATAAGTCATTTGATCTACAAAGCTGATGAATAGTTTTGGTGAAATTCATTTCTTAACCTCCAGGTACCCAATGGACAAGCCAAGGACTACAGCATCTACACCACTGATCAATGGTGTAGTCACAGAAGATGAAATCAATTTCCAATATCTGGCGTCACGTTATGTCAGTGAAAATCACATACTTGAAGATGGTCTTATTTGTAGAGGGTATCATTTTGATGGAGGAATAGCACATGGTGCTGATTGGATAGAAACCAATAACACACTACAGGATTATCTGTATGTAGAGGAACAAATACTGATGGTAAGAGAATCTGATAGATCTAGAACATCTGTTCACTATCTGTCAACATGTAAATTAGGAATTGCACATGGTGCTGATTGGATAGAAACCAATAACACACTACAGGATTATCTGTACATAGAGGAACAAATACTGATGGTAAGAGAATCTGATAAATCTAGAACATCTGCTCAATATCTGTCAATATGTAAATTACCTTAAGTGACAAATTAGAATTACATCTGCAGAGCACAAATGAGAATCCGATAGATCTAGCACATCTGTTCAATATCTGTCAATATGTAAATTTCCTACATGACAAATTAGAATTACATCTGCAGAGCACAAATGAGAATCCGATAGATCTAGAACATCTGCTCAGTATCTGACAATATGTAAATTATGTACATTTTCTTTGTGACCAGATCACAGCACATGTTTCCTGTTGTAAATACCCACCAGTTGAGGACTTGACACCAATCTGGCAAGACAACTTGGAACCTATTCTACAACTTATAGAATCTGCTAATCAAGGTAAAGGTGTCTTTAACACAACGTAGAATTTCAATTCAGACATAGCAGTGCTATTCAGAATGGTACTGTTTTTATTGAGAATGAATTTCGGCATGAATATTCCAAATATACCTTTTCACTATTGAAATGATGATGTAATAATAGTACTGATCAACTGGTTATTGAGCAATCAACTCGTACGCCTCTTACCTCTACAGTGTGGGTTTGAAACCCACCAAGCATTGACTGGGTTTTATTAAAAATTAACTGGGTCTACATGTAAGAAGGGTGATGCTCAGCTTGACCTTGCAGAACATCACAGGTTTTCCTTGCTTCAACAACTAAACACTAGGGCACCATTCCACAAATTTCTGAATTTATGGGGGATTGAGATACAGTCGCCTCTTGTACTTATTGTACTTATAAGGTATTAGACCATAAAAATGTCATTTTTCAGCTCTTTCAAAGAATGGCAGATCATTGCCACCTGAAACTTTATGAAAGTTTTCATGACCTGAGTCGCTACTGTTCACGAGGCAAGCTAGGGAAGAAACAGTGTAGACTTGCACTAATTCTATGCACTACCACTAACTACATGTACTAATCCACCTAGAGGATTTCAGCATGAAAATAAAGCAACCTTCAAGTTGAAATTAATGTGTCTGTGTTTGTTTCTAGGTATTCATGGAACCGTTTTAGATGCTCAGGGTAACAAGCTTCCAACAGCCACTGTTACTGTGTTGGGCCATTCTGCCAAAATAGCTGTGAACCCATCTACATCCACATTCCACCAAGTGTTAGCACCAGGACTATATCGAGTTACAGCATCTGTACCAGGATATACCTCACTAACTAAAATTGTACATGTCAATGAAAAACAGGTAAGGTACCATGCTACTTGAAAACACAATTTTCATTATGAAGGCCAATGATTCAGTCCCAGGTTCTCTCACTAAAAACAGGTAAGGTACCATGATATGTGATGGTACACTTACATGAAAACATATGAGAATTAGTCAGACCTTTTATCCAGCATAAGGTAAAATGTTATAATTACAGATACCGGGAATTTTGAATATTGCAACAACAACAAATTGAATGGTAGGCATAATATACATAATTATACATAAATGAACTGTTGGCATGATTTCCTTTCCAATAATAAAGGTAGACATTGGTTTTGAGATTTAATACTGGTGACCAGAAACATTTATTTCCTAGGCGTGTTGTTTTACCGGACTCTTTATGGTTTTATAATACTATTTGTTTTCAACATGATGGTAATGTGTGTTTTTTGTCAACAGCTACAAAAAGTTACAATGCAGTTATCCAAAGAAAGAGAACTGAAATATCACGACTATGATGAGATGGAAAAACTGCTGAGACAGCTGGATGCATCATATCCAAATATCACAGACCTTTATTCGTAAGTAGACATTATTGTCTTATTTTGTCTCCAAAAAAATCAAAATACACTTCTATTAACAGACACCCATCTGCATTTTTGTTTCTGAGTAAAAATTAGAATTTTGTGTTGTCTCAAAATAAAGTCAAAATATACACACATTCATGAGGAGTTGTGATGGGCGAATGGTTACATTGGCCGATTTGGAATCTGCAGGTTGCTAGTATAGACTGTCTGTAATAATATTACAAACTACCATTATCTATTTACAGGATAGGACAGTCTACTGACTATAGACAATTGTGGGCTCTGAAAGTGAGTGGTGATGCTGACAAATCTCATCCAGGACGACCAGAGATGAAATTTGTTGCTAATCTACACGGCAATGAAGTGGTGGGCAGAGAACTGTTATTAGCTTTATGTGAGCACCTTGTGTACAGTTACGGCAAAGATGATTGGGTAACAAAGGTGAGCTAATTTCATTGGCTACTTCAAAATTTTGATGAGAAAGTACTTACATATGATACACTATTATACTCATACACTTACAAATCAATGAATAGGCCAGTCCTTAGATACTTTGCTGAACTCATTCTGTGCAACAGCCCTACAAGAACTCTGCTCAAGTCATGAAGTGTTACATACACAGTACCAATAAATAGACTTAAATCATATAATGGTGATTTGTCATTCACCTAAGGCCCCCCAAAACAGAGCCAATCATGAACAAGCAAATGACATCTGCCCTACATACATACTTGCTCTAAAGTACTAAATATAAAGAACAGTAACTGTCATAAATAGTAGATTGAGTGACAGGTTTGTTGAGAATCGTCTCACCACTTTAGACAAAATGTCCTGACCAGAAACAATTCTCTTTTTTTTTTGGTCTTACATATATCATATAACTTATCATAAAATCATTTATATATTATATGCCATGTATCAGAAAATCAAATCATATTATATATCATACAAAACTGAGTGGCTTTTGTTTGAGAATGGAACCCTAGACTCCAACCAAACATTGATAACAAATGACATGATTGCATTTGCCTTTCTGTTTTAAAACAGTTAGTGGACAACACAGCTATCCACATAGTTCCATCTGTTAACCCTGATGGTGGTCAGAAAGCTGAGGAAGGAGTGTGTGTTGGAGATACAGGGGCATTGAACAGCAAGGGAATTGATATAGCGTGGGATTTTACTAGTAAGTACATTTAGATACAGGGGCATTGAACAGCAAGGGAATTGATATAGCGTGGGATTTTACAAGTAAGTACATTGAGATACAGGGGTATTGAACAGTTAGGGAATTGATATAGCATGGGTTTTGGACTAAGTGACAGGGCTATGTTGCATGCTTCATATCATGTAGCTGTGGAAGTATCAAGTCTAGTCCACATGCTATAATCCCAGAGTCACCCATGCTTTGCATGCAACATAACACATGTGAGCTCCTTGTGATGATCATACCTGACTATTCAAGTTATTACACCAGGAGCCCCCCCCCCCCCCCAAAAAAAAAAAAAAAAAAAAAAAAATTCACACTCATCATGATTGTACCGATATACATATTATGATGTGAATTCTGTGATAAACTACACACTTGTTAAGTTGTCCATCAAACAAGTAAAGGGACAACACATTGCATTACACAGTACCATGCCTAACTTTGACAGTACCATGCCTAACTTTGACAATACATTCTGCTTTCTGTATACAGGTAAATTTGACAATGAATCAACCAGTACAGGCCAAGAAACTAAAGCTGTGGAGAAATGGATATCAGAACGACCCTTTGTATTGTCAGTAGCATTGTATGGTGGTACACTGGTTACTACATATCCTTATGATGCTAGCAGTCATCCAGGTAAGAGATTGATACATTGCTCAATGGGCTACAATACTTAACTATGCTTTACCTCATACCCATGATTCCACAATTCCATAGACTTTGTTTAGACAGTGTTGTTTATTATTTGAACTTATGCTGGCAAAGGTCATCCATCCTGATTGGAATACTAAAATTAATCCCAATTAGGGATAAACATTTGCCCCAATCAGGAGGTATTTCTTACTGTCCGACAAAATCATCCACCGGCACCAAATAAATGAGAGTATTTCACCTGAGTGAGCATACAGGTAAACAGCGCCCTCAATAGCCCATTTGGCACAGCCTGATTAAGTCAAAAGTTAGCTATGATATTTTCTAATCAGTTGATCAAAGCCAATCTTTACAAACAGAAATTAATTGTTCTGAAACTATCTACTTTAATACAATGTTTATTTGTAGATTTTACAGTTAAGTGTTCTGAAACTACATACATGTTATTCCCAGTATTTTTCTTTGTTCAGCCAAGGAAAATATGAGTGATCTAAGGGGGCTTTGCCACTACAAGTCGCTAGACAAGTAGTGACAAAACCTTTAGGTCACATTTATTTCCAAACTGAATGAAGAAAAATATTGGAGAACAACATAAGTATACCAGTGCCAGTAATATCAAAGAAAAATCAGGAAAAGTAATAGCAATTTGAACGTTTTGACTCATATTTTAAACACAGCAGAATCAGTGATGTAGACACATGTTGTTGTGACGTAGAACAACCAGGGTATAACAGTCCATATTTTGGCTTACGCATGGGTATGGTAATACATTATTTGTTTGTTGTAGACCTTGCAGGAGCGAACCCTACTACAGACAATGACATCCTGAAGTACTTGTCATCAGTGTATGCGTCAAAGCATCCTAGTATGTCTTTAGGTCTTCCAGCATGTCCTGATCAAGTTGGTAAGAACACAAGTAAGAGATATCATTTGTTGTTTTGTAGTTTTGTTTTGTGCATGTTTACATACAATTACTGTGGATGTACACAAAAGAAACATATCATGTGTTGTTGTTGTTGTTGTTGTTGTTGTTTATTTTTGTTTATACATTATGTATATAACAATGTAAATTCAACAAAGACTGGAGTAATTGGCTTCATATTGTATGGATTATTACTATGATAGTATGGGTTGTCAAAGTGCCTTGGTGTGTAATTTGGTTGGGGTGTTCCTGGGCTTGGCAAGATGAAGGAGTGTGTGTCTTTGGTGCATGAAAAGCAAGTGTTTCTAATCAGATACAAAAACAACATAGCAGCCATTACCTCACTCAGAACAACTTTTTTACCAAGATGATTATGAAATTGTGGATACAATGCCTGTGTGCGATATTGGCTGTGTTCGTTTTTTGTGTCCTAAAATGAGAGGTCCTCCTTACACTATGCGATATGGGAAATGGATAGCTCCATACAGACTGGACAAGCAAGGAAGTAAGCATTCAAAATGTGGGCATTGAAATCCCTAGTTACCATAACTCTTGACAAAGACAGAACTAAACTTACGTTTCTAGTAATGCAAAGCTTTTGTTAATTTACATAAATGTGTAATTTGTTTTATCAAATTGTAATAGGTGAAGAATTTCAAAATGGTATCATCAATGGAGCAGCTTGGAGAAGTGCAATTGGTAGTATGCAGGTAAGTGTGTGTGTGTGTGTGTGTGTGTGTGTGTGTGTGTGTGTGTGTGTGTGTGTGTGTGTGTGTGTGTGTGTGTGGGTGTGTGTGTGGGTGGGTGGATGTGTATCGCTGGGTGAGAGAGAGAGAGAGAGAGAGAGAGAGAGAGAGAGAGAGAGAGAGTGTGTGTGTGTGTGTGTGTGTGTGGTTGGATGGATGTGTTTCAGTGTGAGTGTGTGTGCAGGCTTGAATTCATATCATATGTGATTGACAAAATAATTAGTTGACACCACCATTATAAGTCCTACATCCAATGAAATTTCAAAACTTTGAATATGCAAATAAAAGAACCCCAATTCTTTACACCACACAATATCACCATCATCAATATATTGTAAATCCAGATATTTTATCTACTAGAATATTTTTCAATTTTAGAGTCTTCAGCTAGTTCTCAAAGACTAATTTTTACTAAATTTACCAGACTGGTACACTGTGTTCACGTACAAGAAGGCATTTTAGTCACTACTTATTTTTGCATCTTTGGTGTGCAGCGAAATAAGCAAAAATAAGTCTTTAGTGAAAATTTCCTGGTTTTCAGTATGACATTTGTGTCATTCAACTAACAACTGCAATGGAAGCAGAAATGTATACATTGGTGTTCAGTCAGTATGATTTTTATCAAAGCTTCTTTTTTTCATGGAAAGACGTGAAGTACAGAATTTTCTGTTATTTTTCATGTTTAGGACTTCAACTATGATTACAGCAACTGTTTTGAAATCTCAGTTTACACTGGTTGCTGTAAATATCCATTTGAAGATGAGTTAGGACAACTCTGGAGGGACCACAGTCCGGCATTGATTGCAATGATAGAACAGGTAAGATTACTCTGGAAGGACCACAGTCTGGCATTGATTGCAATGATAAAACAGGTATATAAGACAACTTAAAGGCCTTCTCTGCATATAAATAGGGGTTGGATTAAGATGACACTCATTATGCAAGATGATTTTGACAATGTAACCCATTATTCACAGAGATCATAGAGTGCTTATGAAACTGCCATTTTAGAGTGTATTACATATTTTTTATCTTGTGATGTTGGACTGTAGTATTATTAATGTACAGGAAAGAAATCTGTTGCTGTATTTTTAAAAATAGTTGTGTTTTGGGGACTGTATTAGTTAAAATATTGGTTTGATACTAGTCTCGGTTACTCATCCTCTCGCCACTGCCACTGAGGGCGCTGCCTAAGAGACCACTCCAAATGCAGGTCTAGAGAAACCATGTTCCAACTACTCTGTGTTGGAAGTCACATACTATATTTCTCTAAAGCTTAAAAATCAGTGAGAACAGCTTTTGCATTGAATACTTTCATCATCAATCATACAAACTCTTGATGTCAATCTTTGCAGGTCCACAGTGGAGTGAAAGGGTATGTTCGAAATGAACAAGGTCATGGTATTGAAAATGCCGAGATTTACATAGACGGACACCCACATGTTGTGACTTCTTCGAAGTATGGAGATTACTGGAGGTTATTAATGCCTGGCAAATATTCTGTGACAGTGACAGCCAAAGGGTATATGCATCAAGTCAAATTTGTAGAAATACCACCTCATGGCAAAGTGGGGAAAGTGGATTTTATGTTAAAGGCAACATCTGGTTTATTCGGACTGCCAACCGCAATGTTTGCGCTAATCACAGGTGAGTTGTACAGTCCTTTTCACACAGCTGTTGAAGTGTGTTACTACTGCAGACATCAGACACCATAATTATCAATTAGCTATTTCCCATTGTTCAAGATGAAGTACATGTCGACTGCTTTAAAAAAAACTTTTCCTGAATTTACATAATTTTTTTTTATTCTTCCAGCTACCGGAGTTGCCTTAGTAGTTTTAATGGTAATTATTCTATGGAGAGTTTGCAAGTTCAAAAAAATGGATCGCCGGAAACACGGATTTTATCGTCTGGACGGTGAAAAAATGTACCAAGAAGAATATGCCGACCGCCTTGCTTTAAGAGACTACCATTCCAAACAAACTTTACTGAACAATGGCTACAAAGACTTAACTGAATCAGAAAGTGAAGAAGATATCATGTTTAAAAAATACTAAAAAACAGGATATCAGCTGTTTGTAGGCATAGCATGCATTGTGTGTTTTTATAATTAAGTTATTTATGAGCAATTGCTAAAACTTGTATGTATATATAGATGTAGTGAATTACACACATAAATAAATACATGAATTATTATTATTGATCTCTCTACTCAAATCTGTATCCATCTCATTATGCGCCATTAGAAAAATATAAAATTTATGTTCATTTCAATTTTTACTTAATTTGTGTATGTTGTAACCATAGTAACTACTATTATAATAGTAGTATTTGTATGTATATATATGACTTCTGATTGTTTGGATAGCTTTAGTTGTCAGGTTTTGGTTTGTTTTCTGTTATCGATCAGTAATGACTCTAACACACTGCCATGCAGATACTGTGTTATGTTCTAACCTGTTATACCTGGTGGCTGAATTCTCATGCATCGAAATTGAAATTGACTGTCAGTGGTTAATGTATGAGTATAATGTACTTCTCATACTAGTACACATTCCATTCATCTACACCCTGTGAGTGTCTATACTTCTCACACTAGTACACATTCCATTCATCTACACCCTGGGATTGTGTCTATACTCCTCATACTAGTACACATTCCATTCATCTACACCCTGTGACAGTGTCTATACTCCTCATACTAGTACACATTCCATTCAACTACACCCTGTGACACTGTCTATGCTCCTCATACTAGTATACATTCCATTCATCTACACCCTGTGACACTGTCTATGTGCCTCATACTAGTACACATTCCATTCATCTACACCCTGTGACAGTGTCTATGCTCCTCATACTAGTACACATTCCATTCAACTACACCCTGTGACACTGTCTATGCTCCTCATACTAGTACACATTCCATTCATCTACACCCTGTGACACTGTCTATGCTCCTCATACTAGTACACATTCCATTCATCTACACCCTGTGACACTGTCTATGCTCCTCATACTAGTACACATTCCATTCAACTACACCCTGTGACACTGTCTATGCTCCTCATACTAGTACACATTCCATTCATCTACACCCTGTGACACTGTCTATGCTCCTCATACTAGTACACATTCCATTCATCTACACCCTGTGACACTGTCTATGCTCCTCATACTAGTACACATTCCATTCATCTACACCCTGGGAGTGTGTCTATGCTCCTCATACTAGTACACATTCCATTCATCTACACCCTGTGACACTGTCTATGTGCCTCATACTAGTACACATTCCATTCATCTACACCCTGTGACACTGTCTATGTGTCTCATACTAGTACACATTCCATTCATCTACACCCTGGGAGTGTGTCTATGCTCCTCATACTAGTACACATTCCATTCATCTACACCCTGTGACACTGTCTATGTGCCTCATACTAGTACACATTCCATTCATCTACACCCTGTGACAGTGTCTATGCTCCTCATACTAGTACACATTCCATTCAACTACACCCTGTGAGTGTCTATACTTAGTCTTCTCATACTAGTACACATTCCATTCATCTACACCCTGGGAGTGTGTCTATGCTCCTCATACTAGTACACATTCCATTCATCTACACCCTGTGACACTGTCTATGTGCCTCATACTAGTACACATTCCATTCATCTACACCCTGTGACAGTGTCTATGCTCCTCATACTAGTACACATTCCATTCAACTACACCCTGTGAGTGTCTATACTTAGTCTTCTCATACTAGTACACATTCCATTCATCTACACCAGTTGTCAGCTAGTGATGACATCCACTAACCAGTGATATATCAGTCAGTCAATGATGATACACTAGAATCAGTTACATGGCAGTGGCATACGCTATTTTATTATTCTATATTTACATAAGTTGGCACACCTCTTTGGATGTTATTCCATGACTGTGTAATAATTTTCCATAGCAACGAAGTCAACGGACAGCATGGCAATAATCACAAATATTCAGTAGATTAGTAAGAAAACAACTATTGAAGTTAGAATGTGGGCAAAGTGTAATTCATTGTGGATAATGTGATTCTGATTGAGTAGATATCAACAGAAGGTAATGTCATTATATTGCCTGTATTGTCAGTAAGACGGCATGATTCCATATGATTTCCAATCAGGTAGTTCCATCCAAAGGTTTCACATGTGCAGTCCTTGGCTTGCACTGAGATGTGAAATGTTGACAGGGTTTTGACATTTATTCAAATGTAGTCATAATCAGGGTTCTGACTTTTATTCAGAGGGAAACCAGTTTTGACTGCAAGTCATATAGAATCCAGAGATTTGACTGGTATTCAGATAGAGTCCAGGGTTTAGACTGTTATTCAGATAGAATCCAGGGTTTTAACTGTTAGTCAGATAGAGTCCAGGGTTTAGACTGTTATTCAGATAGAATCCAGGGTTTTAACTGTTATTCAGATAGACTCCAGGTTTTAGACTGTTATTCAGATAGAATCCAGGGTTTTGACTGTTATTCAGATAGACTCCAGGTTTTAGACTGTTATTCAGATAGAATCCAGGGTTTTGACTGTTATTCAGATAGAATCCAGGGTTTTAACTGTTATTCAGATAGAATCCAGGTTTTAAACTGTTATTCAGATAGAATCCAGAGATTTGACTATTATTCAGATAGAATCCAGGTTTTAAACTGTTATTCAGATAGAATCCAGGGTTTTAACTGTTATTCAGATAGAATCCAGGTTTTAAACTGTTATTCAGATAGAATCCAGGGTTTTGACTGTTATTCAGATAGAATCCAGGTTTTAAACTGTTATTCAGATAGAATCCAGGGTTTTAACTGTTATTCAGATAGAATCCAGGTTTTAAACTGTTATTCAGATAGAATCCAGGGTTTAGACTGTTTTTCAGATAGAATCCAGAACTGACTTATTTTTTTGAAATAAGCTGCATCATATTTTTCAGATTTCAAATTTACAACTTTCATAATTATTCTAAATCATATATTTGATATTCAGACAAATATTCAGAACTAAATTAACTATATTAATAATGACTCCATAGGTGCATGCTAACTGCTGTCTTCCCTCTTTTGTCAAAGCATTCGTGGCAATCAAAAAAAAAAATCCTCAAAAAGTTTTTGAATTTTAAGAATTCAAATTTGTAGGGTTTTTATGCTGAGTTTTCAGCAGTTTGATATTGTATATACTTTATACTCCTGGCAAGGTTTTAGCATGGTAGCATGGTGGACAACTCAATTGTGCGCTTTCTGTGTCTTTTTAGTTTACATATAGTTATGGTTTTGACCATGTTGTGTTTTTGAAGTAGTATATATGATATGATTATGTTCTTCGACAAACCATGACTGTGTTATTCTTACAGTACTGCATGGCTATGTTCAACAATGCTCCACATATATGACTATGTTCTACTACATACCACATGACTGTTTTACTACATGCCATACAACTATGTACTACTGCACTGTACATGTATGACTGTTCGACATCATACCATACTACATGACTATGTCCTACTACATACCACATGACTATGTTCATCATCATAATGTGACTATGTTCGACATACCATACTACATTACTATGTTCTACTACATACCATATGGCCATGTTCTACTACATACCACATGACTATGTTCGACATACTAGATGACTATGTTCAACATCATACCATACTACATGACTGTTCAACATCATGTTATATGACTATGTTTGACATACCATACTATATGACAATATTCAACTACATAATATATGGCCATGTTCTATATACTATATGACTGTGTTCTAGTACATACTATGACTTCTACTACATACCACATGACTATGTTTGACATACTATGACTATGTTCAACATACCATACTATATTACTATGTTCTACTACACACTATATGACCATGTTTTACATACTTTATGACTATGTTCTACTACATACAATATGACTTTATTCCACTACATGAATAAAGACTGTGTTTGTAAGACCAGGCTCCACTATATTTGTAATTCTTAAACAAGAGTATTTTCTTTACAAAGGTCAGTTTAGTGATCAAGTCATGGCTAAAATGAAAGCTCTTCAGCTTAAAAATGTAAAACTTTAGTCAGACACTTCATGTACAAGATTCTTTTCTCTTTTTTTGTGTATATAATATATAAAAATTATATCAGACTTGGTGGGATTTAAACAAGGTGTCAACAGTTGACAAGTTTATATACATGTTGTCTTTCATTCAAATTTAAAAAATAGCTTTGAAAGAATCATGGTGTATTTCATAGTATGAAATATGTTGAAAACAATTTACAGGCTAAACAGTTGAGACTGTGGCAGGGCTCAAAATTAGAAGCAGCCCAGTCCAGGGCACATAGAGTACTAAATGCTGAATCTTGTGTATCTCTGGACTGCCAACTTTCAGTTTAAATGGCAGTATTCTGTTAGACCAATGAAAAGTGATAGAGAACTGTAGTTAAATCAGTTCACCAGGCTAAAGTTTATTATGGAGCTTGGAAAATATATTCAAGCCCTGCAATGTAAAGTACTACAACTGCCAACATCAGACCGTGTTCATATGGAACCTGTTACAAATAGGGAAAGTAAACAAATGAATTGGTACAGCATGTTGGAAGTATACAGACTTGTATTACATTTCATGGTTTAATAAGAACAGTTTTATGGCAACTTTACATAGTAGTTCACATTCACAAACAAATGTCCAGTTCCGCTGGCATTTCATGTACACATAAAGAGGATCTCTGCCGTTCCAACATGCTGAGCCAAGTGTTATTAATCCAATTCATTTGTTTACTTTACCTGTTTGTAAAAGGTTCCATTCGTCCATGGTTTGATGTCTGCGGTCGTATATGGTTCATTTGGATGTTTTATAAAAAAAAAAAATGAAAAGAAGCTATTTCATTGAATGAACTTTTGTGATAGTAGGGAATATGAATATTTAGCAGCATAGACCATAGAACCTACTCGTCTGTAAGGTACGCTGTGGCGGGGCGCCCTCACAGCCGGATGAGAGGAGTCCAGTGAGGGCGCAACGACACGACGTATCTAACAGTCGTAGAGTCTACATTATCATTTGTTTGCTAGCAGTTTCTTTCAGTTTAAACATTTATATCTTACAATAAAAACAGACCCATAGAAGTGATAGTGTGTGCTGTCAGCTTTGTGTTGATGAATACAGATAATGTGTCGATCATATGATATGCAAACAGACTATGGCTTTGTGTATACTGATTTTGCTACCCCACCACCCTGATGTTGATGGCAATTTCTCGGGTAGACCAGGGATGTAGATAAGTGCTAATACCCAGGAAAAATAACCAACTACTCTACAATATTTTGCTGGCTACATTTTCAGAAATTTGTTATCAAATTCTGTATTTTGACCAGTATATTTCAGTCGTTGGGCAGATTCCAATCTGATTAAAATCCGATGTGGTGAAAGCGGCTAGATGTCCTTATTTACCTCTATTCATCGTGTTGTGACGTTTGTTTTGTTCGGAGTGATCGCCGCGAAGGCGGCGATCACTCCGAACAAAACAAACGTCACAACACGATGAATAGAGGTAAATAAGGACATCTAGCCGCTTTCACCACATCGGATTTTAATCAGATTGGGCAGATTCATGAGTCTCGTTCCTAGATATTACTGCCTACTTTTCACAACTACTTTGAAAATTAGCTATAACCCTGAAGGCTAAGGCACGTGGCATGGAATTTAATGTGAAACTAAGTGTACCTAACATCTCCCAGCTATTAGTGATAAAGTATGTTTTAGTAAGTAGAATATCATAGGAGATTCTCCACATGAAACAAAATATTTAATATGCAAATTTGGTTGTTTTTTGTGGGTGAAAACTTAAAACTCAGTAACATTCTGATATTGGGTAAACTTCCATTCCTGAAAGCCGTAGAAACCATGACAATGGCCAGTTCAACCTGATACTAAATTCATTCTACATGAATTGAGTCATAATGTATGTGTGAGCATTTATAAGGCAAAAACGAGAGAGAGAGAGAGAGAGAGAGAGAGAGAGAGAGAGAGAGAGAGAGAGAGAGAGAGAGAGAGAGAGACACACAGAGAGAGAGAGAGAGACACACACACACAGAGACAGATAGAGAGAGACACAGAGACAGACAGACAGACAGACACAGAGACACAGAGACAGAGACAGAGGGAGGGGGCACACTACTATATGTGAATGTTTCTATTTCGGAACTGATAAGTGATTGTGATTGTGGCTCATCAACTTGATAACGGGTTAATGTTAAGAATATAAAAACAATTAACTTCATTTTATTTTAACCAGTTCTATTATACAACACAATTGGCAATATTTTCTTCTCAGCCAAATTTCAGTGGAAGTGTAAATTATATACATGACAATGTATCACATTTGCGTTTATTTATAATAATTCTGTATAAATGAGTTCAGTGCTGACAGTCATGTCAACATGATGAATGATGTGGCTGCATGCAGGTCGACTGTGACAGTCTCTAGGTATTGATAAGCAGTAGATTAGTTAGAGTGCTAGTAATTAGTTAGAGTGTTCATTGTCAGCCTCGATTGAGATGAAATGATATTTTCTTTAATTTCAGCACGAAAGGGGATCGTCGATCTGTCGAAAGACTAATGTAACATATACATTTACGGTCAAAGCCGATCATTCGCCATGCTAGTTATACTAAAAAAGCACAGTTTCTCTGTCTCTGTCTCTGTCTCTGTCTCTGTCTCTAGTCTCTAGCCTCTAGTCTCTCTCTCTCTCTCTCTCTCTCTCTCTCTCTCTCTCTCTCTCTCTCTCTCTCTCTCTCTCTCTCTCTCTCTCTCTCTCTCTCTCTCTCTCTCTCTCTCTCTCTCTCTCCCTCTCTCTCCTCCAGTCTATATGAACGGTTAATCGCACTTATGCAAATCACATTATGCACACTACTTTTTGAGGAAATAGACTGTAATTCAAAATCTGTAAAATTATTTGACAGCGTCTCTTGTTCGTGTGACGTCAAACTGCCTTGAAAAAAAAACGTATACGTAGGCGAAAAAGAACGTATTATATTTTAGACTGTTTACTAGTATAGTATATCACAGGGCCAGTCGTTCCCGTATTGCTATGTAGGAAAGTTATTTGATAAGAAATTATAAATCTGCATATATCAACAGGATGGTCTTTATCTTGAACGACTCAATATCCTGGTTCATATATCAGTGTATGGAGGAAGCACGAAGCCAAATAAGGCGAACTAATAGAAAACTTCTATTACACAAATTCTGTATATGAAACCAATCAACCATTGTAATTTATTCATTATCTCCACCAATTATCGATCGCTCGAATATTGCTTTTTTTTCAGTTCAATATATTAAAATTCTAATTTCCTCAGGGGATCTTTACAATGTTGACGGGTTTATATTGTAGTGTGTAAATGAGGCTTATTCTACTTATGTGTGACGAGATGCCACTCAATTCTACTTTTGTATTTGAAGCCTTTCGTGTGTAAGGTTGTTTATCAAACGTTGCCATCGACAGGTTTGTACACCTTTGACGTTGCTAGGCAACCACGTCGAAATGATAAATGCATCCGAGTTTATAGATGCTTTTAGTTTCGTTGGTTTTTTTGATGCGTGATCATTCAAACTGTTTACTTCCAAATTATCAGTGCATTAGTTTTTCAAACACCGACGATTGTGGTCACACATTACACGCAACACGTTTAGGGAAGTTTGCAATAGACGGCTATTTTGTAACTTGTGAAAGTGTCATTATGAAGAACTGATTGCGAAGAAATATAACAAATACGTTGGTGATTACGTCAATTGGATTCTAACTACTAAGCTGGTTGATAAATGTGCAACATGTCAATTTGTCTGGAACGCAAGTTTGGAACTACAGACAACTACGGTATGGTTCCTGGGTACTGTTTTGGATCTTTTCCAAACAGAGGACAAAAAATGGTCAGCCAGGGATGGTTGTCCATGGCTGGTAAGTAAGAGAGAGAGAGAGAGAGAGAGAGAGAGAGAGAGAGAGAGAGAGAGAGAGAGAGAGAGAGAGAGAGAGAGAGAGAGAGAGAGAGAGAGAGAGAGAGAGAGAGAGAGAGAGAGAGAGAGAGAGAGAGAGAGAGAGAGAGAGAGAGAGAGAGAGAGAGAGAGAGAGAGAGAGAGAGAGAGAGAGGGGTGGAAGAGGTGACGGGGAGAGAGAAGTGATGTCGGGTATGGCAAGTAAAAGTTATTAGTGTAGGACTGTGTAAAAGCTAGATGAACACGACTCCTCGACTAGTACAACTTTTCGAAGATCAAAGAATAAGATTAACGCATTTAGCTCTGGTTACTCCATATTGACTGTGGATTATACAAGTGATCATTTAAAAAAAGAATATTAGTATTCAAACTCAATTCTCGTCAACAACCCAAATCAAGAGTTGCTAACTCAACATATACAATGTATACTAATTTGTTCATAACCTCAATTTATTGGTAACTTTGAACTGATATATACTGAATGCAAAATGCATTACAGTGTTTTGATCATGTACTGCAAATACCGTACTTCGTCAATCGTTTCTTCTAATATTTCGTGCGTGAATGATTTTCTTTTTAAACCCCATTTCTATCATTAAAATAGATTCCTAGGAATATTGTATTGTTGAATACTGATCGCAATCTCCATCCTTCTTAGTAACAATTCATAACAAAATATTTAAAAAAAAACCACCTTAAAATTCGTTCAAACCTTACAGCTGGGTTGATAATGTTTATATAAATACGACCATGTAGTGAATTGCCTTGACTACGCTCTCTATGGCTAATTAATGAGTTTGTCACTAACATTCATTACTATAACTCATCATATCGTTAGTGTCGCTGGTTACAATTCACTTGTTCCGAACAATGCCTGGAGCCATAGTTATACGTTCAACGATCTATTATCCATTTGGTTAAATTCAAAATTGCGCCTCGTGAAAACGGTCAAATAGCGTCCAAATTTCACGTTATTTTAGTTGGAATGTGAAAACCAATTTGTAGAAGATTCTACGCTACTGATACAATCAGTCACCTTACATTCACTGTCTAAATATGTCAGTAGAATAAACCATCTAGAACCGTCATTTTTTCCCATTAACGCTGAAAGTTCATCGTGATAAAATGACATTCTATATAGAAACAATTCTGTCAAAATTTAAATCCTAACTAAAAAGTAGAAATATAGACAATTAGTTTATAATGTGCGTAATTTAGAGTACCTGTTATAATCTTGCAATGATATGTCTTCAATGTATATACTGGTGATTATGATGACGCGTCTCTGTAGTCATGGCAACAAGTCGCGGTGACATTACCTTAAATAAAACAGAAATAAAATGTATTAAGTGCATTGTGTTATCTTATGTTTTAATGGTGTGAGATTTCGAAAGCAGTACGTTCTTTCAGAAGATAATACAAAGTGTACGGTGCGAACACGGACTGGGTTTATATTGTTCGCATTGTTCGTTTCTAGTAGAAAGACACAGTGTTATTAAAGTTGTTATATTAATTCGAATTCCGACGTGAATAGTCCCATGTCATCCATATTGTCACTTTAATGTTTAAAACGAATGGGTTTTACTTGTTAAGTCTATGCGATATACACTCATGTTCTAAGACAGTCACTTAGTCAACGCGTACTACATTTTGTAATTAAGTTGGTCTTTATGCGTTAAGTATTCGATACATGGTTGTCACTCAGATACATGCTGCGCCGAATGCCACGATAAACAAAGTAGGCAGAAAGTTCCCGTGTTTCTATGCAGTGTATGTGTTAGAAAAGTAGATAGGTCATCACCAGCAGCATCGAAAACAATGATACCATTTAGAGGAGTGCGGTAGCCCCCATAGACCTTAAGTGGAGTGTATGTAGCCTCTTGTCGAAATTCCATGCTGTACTTTATAATCAAATCACGGGTGATTTATTTTGTCATAGCAACCAGTAGTTATGTGACATGAGCCGAGTGCTCTATTAAAACTTGTTGATCTACGGTTGGGGGGTCATGATGAAGGAGTAATAATTAGCCCCATGTGAACTATTCTGCCTTTGACAAGTTACACAGATAATGCTGTTACACGTACACTCCCTATTGTATTGTACTCTCTGACAAGTGTCACGTCACGCACCAAATATTTAAAAACAATTAGGTGGGCATGTTTTCTTTACGCCTTAGATCTCATCTCCAAGGACTTCTCGCAATCTATAACTCTTACAGCGTTGAACCCCCGGCGTTGAACCATCTACGCAGTCATAAAATTGAATTTTGTTCATTCATTTTTACAATTGTCATTTCTGAGTAAAGACTGTATATCAATGCGTGTGTAACTGTTTGATTAGCCGTCAAACACTGTTGGTTCTTTGTGATATAAGAAGTCACAATACAAGTGTAACGATAAGAGCTGACGTGACGCAAATCGTGGTAACAATCAAAGTCCACTGGAATGCGTAGGATTTGAACCATGGTGATAGCTGGCACAGTTCAACATTGGCACTAGACGTAGTGCAACTAAGCTCACCTAAGGTTCTTTATACCGCTATAGAAGATATACGACGTAAGTCCCTTCATTTGTTATCCATATACCAGTCTGTATCAAGAAGGATATAGAGTTTGAATAACTGGCCATCGCCCGCAGGCTGCTTCGCGTTCTAACCAAGATGTCTGTGTACATGTCAAACGTATGGTCCCCTTCTTCAACTCGATCAGCGTCCATCACTTTGGCACCAGATCGTCCATCTAGTGTGGCAAGCCATCATGGAATATTTCGACCATTCCCACGTAGGACACCGAGACCCCACACAGCACCACCACCATGTTACTGCAACCACAGGTTTGCCAGTCAAATTACGGATACGATAAACATTGCATATATACCCAGAAGACGTGTACAATCGGCGGCGACAACAACGACTAAAAAGATTTCATTAAACCTACCAGTGGCAAAAATGAAATATAGAATAAAAAGTGCTCCTCCAGGAACTTCTAGACGTGGTTTTATTGGAAAGAGAGACTTTGTAGTTCCATTAACAGAGCAATTGCAGCGAGATCCAAGACCTTTCATGGAATTTATCGAAACACATCGAGTGTGTGGGACGTCGCCGAGAAAAACAGGCAGAGTTTCCGTATGTATAAATAGTATCGTTCTGTTTATATAGAAAGAAGTGACCGTAATTTATTTGTGAATTTGTCTAATTAACCCATACTTATGTAATTACTGACGGATCTGTTGACAATAAGAAATTACTTGTGAATGTGACACAGTCATTCAACAGGTGGTTTCTGTATCAGTCGTGTCAACAAATGAAACCTTGTAGCTGAGATCAAATACACGTACTTCATTATGCAGCTTTGAAGTTTTTGGCCAAGAGTTAGTTTGACTTACTTACATACACATTATGTGACTATATACGAACTATGATGGAAAACAAATGGACGGACGCTACACACATAGACGAGGGTGGGGGCAAAGTGGGGGGGGGTTATGCAGTACAGTTCAATCAGTCTGAAATTACACACACAGAAATATCAATCTCATATACTACACCTAGACATCACAATTTATTTACAAATTGTTTTCACCTTCTACAGTTTCCGTTTTACATGTAAGAATTTTGAGTTTGCAAAGGTTTTCTGAAAGTTGTCAATGTTGTCGACATATTTGTGAAATTCAATATTAATCCGAGGAACCCTTCCATGCATGCCTGGTACTACTACTATGTTAAGTTGCTGCACGGATTGACTCCTTCAATGCTAGGCAGTTCCTGTACATGTATTATATGATCCCATACACAGCGATTGAAAAACTTGTGTTTGCCAAATTGACATCGGCTACAAAAAAATAACCATTTCACCATTTCCATCCTTATAGCCAAGTGCCACATGAGCAGGTATTTCGGGTCAGATTCATTACTGTCGTAGTATAACTTCTTTCAATCGTTACAATTTTTGTTTGGAAGATACACTTTGTTAGCTTTCTAAACTGTATATACGTAACTGGCAAGTATAAGAATCGTACTTGACATACGGAACATGCTGAAAATCTGGCAAAGGCTTCTTGATAAACGTATACTAGAAAACTGATCGTCCTTAGCACGGGGTAGCACGGGGTATACACAATGGTTGTTAATAAATTAAAGGTACAAACGTGTGTTACAGTTTCGAAAACAGAGAACTCAAATCCATATGAGACAGGCATCATTGGCAACAACGAATACCTTAGATGTCAAACTGCCATGTGAAACTGTCAGGCGAATATAATTCTGCCAATATTTTGCTAATCTATTTCGCTAATTCTAAAAAAAACACCGATCCGGCAACAACTCCCGCTTATTGTTATAGATATGAATGAAATTTATTTCACCAGATAACAAAAATAAGCTAAACTTTCAAAGAAACATATGATACAAATACACAAAATGAATACAAAAGAAATACATAATTGTTATCTGATGTAGGACCGGCATGGAAATAGTTCCAGTCAGCGGAACTAGTCTGTCCATGGCCCGTACATTTTTCTACATTTCAAATCGATAATGGGACGCAACGAACTTTCAGACGAAAAGTGAATCAAAAGTACGTGCGGTGCAAGATGTTTACTTGCGTAATTCAGTTTCTCGTACGTATTATAGCAAAGCAAAATTATCGTCGTCCTTGGCGTTTTTAAAGAAATGGGCTTCGAGTCCCAATCCCCATTAGTGCCTCCGAAATATCTCTGCTGTAAATAAACTGACAGCTTGTGTCAAAATCTAGATACGAAATGAATGGTTCAATGATGTGTGATAGACATACCTAGCATAGTACTGGGACAAAGATATACATGCAGATTCCCGGAGTGCCGCCGCCACTATGACAGCATATACTTATATTAGCAGGGGTGTTTTGTTATTTATCTTTTCGTGAAGTTCGGTCATGTCTAGGATTCCCACGAATTTAAAATTGGAGAGGACATAGTTTACATAAGTCTATGTATCAGAGTGCATGTAACAGTCCCAGTGACTATGCTGTATATTGATATAGAAGTTCATGGAGGGAGGGTGTCAAAAGTTCTCCTGGAAAAGTACCAGATACATATTTACTTCAGCAATATTCCTACACATCGCTAGTTTTCATAAAATGAGCGACGTTTGGAGAGTGAAATGGCTGTAACAGTATATGTTGTGGACAGTTTATTTACACTTATACTTAGATAAATCATAGACCCATAAGTGTGATAAATGAAGTGATTACTTTAGTTACTGTAGTGTAAACAGTCATTTCAGTGAGTTGTGGTATAAAGAAATACTCTCTTATTTGTCTCCCACGGTAGAATGTGCCTCGGGTACCGATTTCTCTAAATTTGAAAATCAAAGTTCTACAACTTCCTAAGCTTTGCTATGCGATAGTTTGTTTTCTGGTCCTTTTGAAACAGTTAAAGAAATTTATTGGTTCACGCACCGTGTTATTTTCAAGGAAGTCGGCAATCTCTGTTTTCCATTTGAGTGAATATATTTGATGGCCATTTTCACTTAATTTGATACTTTTGACCTCTTCTCCCTATTTTTTGGAATTGAGTTTTCATGAACAAACTGTTAGGTTTAAGGTACTTATTTCGAAGCACAGAATTTGTTAATTATCGACCGAATGCAAGTATAACATGCATTCGTAAAGTCGATCATATCATCTTGAAACAGATTATTGCATTGATCATTATATATATAGTTACAGATTCGTCAGTTACTTCTGCCTGGTCCCTCCCCCCCCCCCCCCGAATATATATTTATGTGAACCCTGTATCATGTTTTAAAAAACAAAACAGCCGAAACAATTTTCTTGGCAGATCTTACTTTTTCGATGTTTACTGCGATAAAATGTGACCTGCTGTTGGTTGGGATACAATACATGATTAATGACTTACATGACTAAATTTAGTGACAGACCGATAGTTTCACTGTAAAACCTTTGATTCCCGGTACAAGTGACAGCACGAATCCTAAAATAAGACGTAGCCCGAAGACATGTAGACTTATAGGCGATGTGTAAACCAGTCAAGCGTACAAATATTTTATACACATTAAAAGGACGGATTATACAGTAGCATCGGAAAGCAACTACATGTACTTTGTATTGCTGTTTATACTGCCCTCATCGTTGAAACTTTGATGATTGACTCTCGTTTTCAACTTCACACATATGTATTCCCATAGACTCTCCACTAACATGGAGGGTCTATGATGGTATTCCTTTACAGTTGTAACTGACCACATGAAACCCCCTTTGCAGCTTTCCATGTTTGAGTGACCCCTCCACCCCAAACCCCGAGGCTGTAAGTAATGACGGGTCTCTTATAAATTCTAAAATAACACTAAATGAAACAATAACGTGTGTATGGTTCGCAGACAGTGGCAGAGTCGTTCGCAACGACTGGTCAGCCCAGCTTGGGTCTAGATGTTACAAACAGTTGTCTGGCAGAGCTGTAGAAAAAAATGGCGGAGTCGCAGGAAAGATCCTTCAAACTGTGTGAAGTTTTATAGTTTGCACTCGAAACGATGACGTAATCAGATAATGGATTTCCATATGCATACTCCATCTTATGCATCTACCTCATTCTTCTCTAGACAACAATTACCATGGCAACACTGGACCGTGTGATTTGAATGTGGAACTGTTTAGCATAGCTCAAACAAATTATAAGCTTAATGGCCGAAAATAACTAGATGAAGTAGTTGACAAACAGACAAATACTATATGGATAGACCTTGGACTTAGATAGATATATAAGCTTAGTTATAGACTCGGACAGAAAGATAGACAGACGGGCATATAGATAGATGGATGGATGGATGGATGGGTGGATGGATGGATGGATGGACAGACAGACAGATGGACGGTCGGAGGGACGGAGGGACGGAGGGACGGAGGGGCGGCGGAGGACGGACGGACGGACGGACAGACAGACAGACAGACAGACGGACGGACAGACAGACAGGCAGGCAGGCAGACAGACAGACAGACAGACAGACAGACAGACAGACAGACAGACAGATAGATAGATAGATAGATAGATAGATAGATAGATAGATAGATAGATAGATAGATAGATAGATAGATAGATAGATAGATAGATAGATAGATAGATAGATAGATAGATAGATAGATAGATAGATAGATAGATAGATAGATAGATAGATAGATAGATAGATAGATAGATAGATAGATAGATAGATAGATAGAAGGGACAAAGTCAGAGTTGACTCTTGACTGCCATCAGGACTATCCATGGACTTGCCCTGGGGCTTTTCATGGCCAACAAAACAATTCTATAATCACAATAGACGCAATAGTATCTCTTTAAGTGCTCCAATTCATCGTATTGTTGTCTTCATACAATGACAATAGACAGGCTGTATTTTTCAGCCTACTTATACGAGAAGTACATAGGCAATTACACAACACGTCCACTCCCAGAATATCGATTCGCCCCTAGCAACCAGACTGTGTAGTAGCTTGTTTGCTGGGGGTATCCATCACTAGGTATCTCATGAATATTTAAATAATCACGTGACCCACCGAGAAAGTCGCGAAGTGACCTGCTAGCTGTTTGTCGATAGTTGTTTATCGTGAATCGGCGTTACTTAGTCAAGAATTTAACACAAGTATGTAACACCAACGGTATACAGACGGCGACAATTAAAGAAGAAGTATCATGAACAACAGAAACTGTTGAATTCTCGCTAAAAGGTGAGTTATTTTGAATTTGTATCAAGTATGTGTGTTGAGCTGAATGTATCGTGCATGCAGACAATATCACGAATTTCCGGTGGAAAATTACTCCGGAACTTGTTAGGATTCTACTGAATAATACTTCCAAGGGATATTTGTGATTCATAAAGGGATTTATTGAGTCGATAAATTGAGATTTGAAAAGAATGTAGTTAAGCTGACGACGATATTATTACCACGCTTCACCCATTACCACCACCATTACAAATCCAGTGTACGTGGTGGTACAGTCACTGCAGTCAGACTGAGATATCTATCCAGAATCAATACATGCAATGATGCATGTCCGTGTGGGCTAGAAGCTAGAAGTCGATGTTAACATTTTAATATCATTTTAGATTTGATCTTTTCAGTTATCTTGAGTTGATATGACTTATACCTGACCTCGTGGATATATATGTTATTTGATGATCAAAAGAAATCATCATTCATTTATATTGTTGATCATTTTTCCCCTCATCAATTTTCATACATGACACATTTATTTCTATGAGTATGAATATGGCTTAGAACATTTGATATGAAACATTTTGGAGTACTTACAGTGTTTTCACATCACTAACACTCATATTTCAGTTGTATAGTGCGGGTTATTTCACATGAATTCCCAACTATAAATTTAAGAACTGTCATTACATCATTTTTCAATTTTTTTTTACGGCTTATTTTTGAATGGATTTGGAACAAAGTTCTTTTGGCAATGTTGTTGATATTGTCCCCTGTTTATGTGAAGCTTGCTTTAAGAGCAATGTTTTTTTCTAAGGTTGGGGAACCTCGGTAACTAACATAAAGAGGGAATATGGTACAACTGGCATATAGTGTCCAATTCATTGTACGGACGGTAATACCATAATTTGGGCGGGGAACCCTGATAAAATGAGAGGGGAATTCAGGTACTGCTTACCACCCTGAATTAAGAGATCTCAATATATCCAATTTCCACAACAGTTGACCTTGCACTCTGGACTTAAAGATCTAATAAACTAAAATTAGAATGTATCTTAATGTACATTTAATTGATGATAAATAAATGTGTATTAAGAATCTGTTTGGATAGCTTAATATAATTTGTTTCTGATAGTAGAAAGGTTCATAGGATATTCTTTCCCCTCATAATATATTATGTAACACTACCAGGGCTCTAAATTAGTCCAGGGCACAGATAGTCGTAAGCATCGATATCTAGACATTCAATAAAATTTCTAAGTTTACTTGATTGACCATGGCCTACCTGTAGACTTGAGAATGACTATTGCTACACTATTCTGCTATCCTAACTAACTGACATTTTGAATTTTCGTTACGGAACGCTAGCGAAACTTAAAAAATTCAAAATGTCAGTTTTAGGGTAGCGGAATAGTGTAGTGATAGTCATTCTCAAGTCTACACGTAGGCTAGATTGACTAATGAAAATCAATAGCAATTAGTTGCTGAAACAGTTCACTTGGTTAAATATGACAATCATTATCGAGTGTAGAAGTTTGAATTTGAGCCCAGTATACTTTGATCTACTAATGGTCATTATGACTCCTGATACTAAAATATACGAATTCCATGCTATGGCTGCCTGTATGATTCAACCCACAATCCCTAGTCTAATTACTAGTATATGCTGAGAGTCAGAGACTACCAAGTTGAATAGTTTAAATATAGAACATGTCTAAACAATGGTTCCTTTAATAATAATATCTAATCTAGGTATATGGTTTTATGCCAAAAGTGCTGATTGAGTTCTACTATTTTTTGATACACATTCATTTCTCAATCAGTGATAACTAAATTATTTTCGTCTGTTTTCCACATCTAAGGCCTTTTCTTCCCTTGTTTGTTTTATTCATTGGCAACATTATCAGATTTGAAACAGTCCAGTATTTGATCTGTATATGTATATGATATAAAGTAAGCCTCTGATATCATACAGAGGCTTATCACAAGTGGGACCTACATTTCTTTTCAAAAGGAAGTCAAAAGTGTTCTTGTAAGCATAGATTGCATCTCACATTTTTTTTTACTTCAATTTCAAAATGTTACATGTTGATTCCTCACCATGGAAACTACAAATCTTGTTGCTTATGGGTCCTTGACAACATTACAAAACAAACTGATTTCAGCCCCATGGAAAAACAAAGAAGAAAGGAAGTCCTAAACGGCAGGATTTAGTACATATAGAATGTCCAACAGCTTTAATTGATGTTAAGGACTCCGATCAACAAATACTTGGTTTGATGCCCTCTAGGGTAAAAGACATGCCCTACAGTGTAAACAAATCACCTTTACTACTGTACACATTATCCTAACTACCAATAGAGCCATTCAAATCAATTTTGAAAATCCACAAAATAGTGAACTTTACCCATCCACTGTATCAATTTGTAGGTAATATATAGGTCTGTATGCTGTTTTTGTTGGTCCTGTGTGGCAAGCTTATTAACAACGACAACAGAACGACAATTGTGATCAAATAGCTCCGAGCACAAACATTGACTAGACGAACAAAGAGAAATGAAGCAACACCCAAGAGATTGAATATTGGGAGTGGAGTGCTTACAAAACATTACTAATCCCTTTATGTATTGTGTTTTATCAACAGCACCTGGTCGAAGTATAGTTTGCTGTACAAAAATGTTGGACCCCACTTTACCTTGGTTAGCCGTGGGCTATCGTAAATTTAACAAAAACAATTTCTACAGACGACGTTATGAGAAGGAAGATTACAGTGCAGGGTTTGATGACAGTACCGCAGAGGATGGATTACGTGTATCCACGCCCGTAACTCATCAACGCCAAAGAATACAAAGTGCCACTTTACACCGGCATTACGATACTATGCATTCGAGGGCAAGTGAGAGACCCAAGAGTGCACAACAACTGCGATATTACAGAGATAATAGACCGCACACGCCAACCGAACAGACTACAGTGTCACGGATATCACCACGCAGGAGAGTCAAGAGTGCTGGACATCCAACAAGACGAAATATAGTTGTAGATTTGAAGAAAAGTTACACTCTTGTAGAACGGTTTTATCATGAGGAAAAATTGAAACATGTAAATGAACATGAAGCACAAACTGTTGATCAGTGTCATTATTGCCCAGTTGAATGTCGTCCACCTTCTAGCAGTACTAACAGACCCACATCATCAACTGGTCTAGTAGCCGCTAGACTGCCAACACACTTTGACAGATTCATTTACTGGACCCGTCCACGCACTGCTCCTGGAACGGTAGGCAGAGAAAATATGTGAATTGTGAACCCAGGTGCCCCCACATACCCCAAACTGAAAACAACTTTTAAAGACTTTAGACTACATGTATTAATAATTAACAGATCTGTGTAGCTCTCAGAGTTTAAAGGCTTTTTGTACCACATGTTCCGTGTTGGGGTACTCTCATCAGCCTTACTCCTTTCTCGGCATGACATATCTTACTGTCTATACCATATCATTATGTTCAACATATAAATATTTAGCTCTAAAATTTAATCCATACACACTTATCTCAGACAGTATTGATTTGAGAATGACATTATTATACAGTGTACACTAAGAATATAGTCTGAGTCATGGCCCCACCCCCCACCCCCTACATAACTAATAATTATTAATTTTTGTAACGAAAAAAAAATACCTTACATGTATTTCTCTAGACTGATGTGTGTTAGTGTAATCTTGTGTAAAAGTATTTTCAAATATCTTAAGAATGTAACTTGTTTACTAATTCAGCTCATTCTATGTAATGTCCTACAAACTAATGACTGACAAGGGGAGACAGGGGAGAAGACATTTTTTTTGGTACAATGTAATGTCTACTTACAGCTACAATTATGACAGTTGAAGGTCATTAAAATCTATCATCTTCAGAAATCTTACCATTTATCAGAGCTCAAATTTCACTTCTACATTTGGTAGCAATTTTCTATTGATTTCCATGGAACTAAAAGACTACTAGTACATAAATTTGGTAGTCTAGGTACGATGTTAAATAGTCGATGAGCTCAACCCTGCCTATGAATACCTGATGTGTTGAGTATAACCTGTAGCTAGGCTGTTTCATCAAGGTCTTCTGTAATCTTATCAGAAATGACACATACCATTCTACACATGAATGTATCTCTATGTTTGCTTTGTAATCGGGCTGCTGTATCCATGACAACAGCACTGAGTTTACTAGACTGAAATGATACAACAAATTGATAAAATTCTAAAAGACGTTTCAACACAAGTACAATGGAATGAAAGTGATTAGAAGGAGTGTGAATGCTTGGTATGTTTTATAATAGAGTCAATGTTTGGTTTCTGTCTTAGCCTGTATTTAGTTTGTATTTTAATCTGTGTTTGGGTATCTGTGTTTGGTCTCAGTCTGTATATGTACTACATTGTATTATTTCTGTAATTTGTATTTTTGATTATTTCCAATGTTTCTGAAGGAAAGACATGTTGTACGTGACACTTAATCATGTTTATTTTTCATTTTGTTACAGAGGAAAGAATTTTTACAGTTGCCAAAGCATAATAATGTAAGTAGCTGAGTTGTAAATCTTGACATTAGCACCTAATAAGGGCATACGGTCCACGGTTCTGACACAGTGGTGACATTGTAGAATGTTTACCAGTACTAGACCCCTTAACCCTCAACCCAAAGTCCTTGTGTACATGTATATTGTCATTCTTTCTCATGCTCTTTATGCATTATTACTGATATATTTTGCCTAAGTTGTTAGCCTGCAATGGGCACAGCCCAGAGGGGCTATAGGAATGACCCATGTCTGTCCGTTAGTGTGTATGTGTGTCTGTCTGTCTGTGGCCAGCATACATGTATCTCTGAAACCCATAACTTGTTATTGTTTTGGATAACTTTACAACTTCCATTATACCATGTGCAAACCATAATAAGAATGATAATAATAATAATAATAATAATAATAGAAATTTATATAGTTCAAAAGTTTTATAAAAAAATATGTGTTAAGTTTTATATGTTTGAACTGAAATAGGAGTTTATACATTGTACCTTGTTCTATGTTGTTATGGTAATATCTGTCTGTGTCATTGGTTCTGTGATGCCTATTAAAATAGGAGTCAAAATGTTCTTTATCGTATCGACATTATTTTCCCCATTTTATCTTGCACTGTTGGTATTATTACATATGTACCACAGATTACTTGCACTTGTGTGCGCACATACTAGTGGTATTTGCACTGCAGTGCAATACTGAAAACATTATTGCATACCTGCAAATAAGGATGTGATCGTTCATTCTACACGGAAGTGTGTATGATCGCGTATAATTTTAAAGAAAATTTGTTATTTCGGATAAACATATGTAGTAATAACAGAACCCCATGCCAGTGTGGGTACTCAGGGGTATTTGCGCTCATGCTTTCAGTGTCTTTTGCTGCACTTTAACGAGTTTAGCCCATGAAAGTATAACCGCAGAGAACACTACAAGCACTCATTCAAATACCCTGAGTACACCACACTTGCACTCGTGCATCATGGGGATCTGTCATATTACATCATTCTCCATTTTACATCATTTACCTTGAAACACTGATGGCTTAGGTGTCTTTTTACCCTTTATCTCTAACTCATATTGACAAGGCCAGTAGTGTGACTCGTTTTTTTTTTTTTACAACTAAACAAAACAAGATATCTGGGAATGAAAACTAATTAGTACATAATAGTACATGTAAATTCTATATCAGCTATTAGTGAAAGTAGTTATTTTGAATAAGGTGAGATTATTTGTCATTTCAGCCCACGCCACTTCTCCTCAGACCGATCAGTTAATCAAATTTTATATAAAGAAACTTTCAGTGTGATTGCTTTATACTAGTAATTTGTAATTCAAAATTGACTTGATATTAAAAAGTCAAGAATATTAACATGTGATTAGACCAAAAGTGAGAAAATTGACTTCAATAAAAAAGTTTAATATTGTATCATTGACTTGACAATTTGAAGCTAATGATTAGTCTGGAGTGAATAATGAATGAAGCAGGTTTTATCAAAGTGGAAAAATAATATGAACATGAGTAGACGGCAATATTTGTTGTGTTGTACGCGCCTTTGATCACTCAGTACTGAGTGAATAAACGAACATATGCATTCAATGAGGAATCTTGCAGTCTACGTGTAAAGAAAAATGTATAATTTATAATTGTAAATCTTTGCAATTACTTTTTCCAATTGATGGTGTGATTCTGTGAGTTGCAGCACATCAGATAATTATCTGTCTTTTTTAGTGGAAAGTTGACTTGATCATGAACAAAATAACAAAAGATGTAAAAAAAAAAAATTATTAGGTTAAAACACCTAGCCTGTTTACATCAGTTTAAATGCATTTTTTCAAACCAATCAGATTAAGTGTATGATTTTGAAACAACATTAATTTAATCTGTGCCATTGCTAGCAATATGAGTGGTTTGCAAGACAGTAATTAAATAAATATTAAGAACATTAAAACAATCCAGCGAAATTATATTGAAAAATGAATCAGATCTTGAAAAAAAACACTTCATAAAAATAGAAGCTGATGATCTAAGAAAACAGCAGCTGTACTTCACTTGACAGTGAAGTAAAAACACGGAGCGTGATGTAAATAGGCTATTAAACTAGACTGTGTTTCCAATCTCAGCTTCTCACATTCACACTATCATATTAGTGGGTCTATAAGGATTACATGGGATCACTCTTTAGTCTGTGACTAACTTTTTCTGTAGCTCTACTCGACAACTGTTTTTCTCACCAAAATGTGTAATTCTAAGTAATCTGAAATGAGCCTTTTAAGTGGCATTATATAATTTCTAACAATGGTATTGTTTAAGGAGAAGTTAGAGTTTGACACAGGCATTCTATTATTCCTAGTTGTAAACAAGGAGAGTCCAAGTTAGACCAAGGAATTTCTATTTTTAGATGAGTGCTTGACATACGAGGAATTCTATTATTTCATTGTACATGTGTGGTAGGTTAGAAAGGATATGAATTCTAAGACTTCTGTTGCCAGTTGTAGTGAGTTAGAATTTTGCATAGGAATTCTACAATGGACTCCATCCATTCTACAGTGGACTCCATCCATCCATGTGTCCGTCTGTGTGTGTGTCCATCCATCCGTCCATAATACATTATTTCCTAGACATGCAGTATCCAATTTCTTTCAAACCTGGCACAAATGTGACATATTATGGGACATACATGTATGCACATCACTTTGCTTTAGGACATATGCAAATTTGACTGAATGGCAGTCATATTTGTAGTTAAAAATCACTATTTACTTTATAACTTAATTCAAGTGTTTACCCTATATTATAAAGTGAACATTTTATTGAAAATATTGATCTCTGATTTTGACCTTGACCTTTGTAGTAAAAAACGATAATTTACTGCATGACTCAAAAACTATATTAAAAAGAGACTCCATTCAAGTTTGTTCCCCATATTGTCCTTCCATATTATTTTTGAGTCATGATCAATGATTTCATGATGTCATCTTTAGTAACTGTATTCATATTAGGTATAATCATGTAGACAGTCAATAAATGATTTTTGGCTTCTGTTGTTTTTTGTTTCTAGGTGAGGAGAGGAAGGGTACCACACTATACAAATTTTGTAAAAAGGATAGAATTAGGAATCCGTGACAGGACACCATCACCACCCAGATCAAGACATGCAGAACGTCCTAAATCAGCATCAGTTATGTCAGCTGTGTCTGGTGGTAGTTTTAGAGTAGAGCAAGTCAGTCAGCCAAGTGAAGAAGATTTAGACTGGCAGGAAATGGGTAAGTTGACATCATTTTGTGACTGGCAAGAAATAGATAAGGTAACACAATTTTTTTATTTGGCCTAAATGTTTGGTCCCTGTTATCTGACCCTTCATGAAAATTGTGAAGTCTCGCGAGAAATAGTGGATGCAGAAACTGACATCAACTTAAAAAGGCAATGTAAAATTGTTCTTCCAATCTGTAATGGCTGTACATCTGATGAGAAGAAACCAGTAACATAGCGACCATACGAAAAACAACGGGAAACATAACTACCTGAACTCGACACTCACACATAGGAGGAAAAAAATCTACCTACCGCACCTATTCTAAAATTGAGCATAATTGGAAACACACAATTTAAATTTTTTTTAGCCCTTGGCAAGAATTTGGTAAATAGAATTTTTGAGCAGCAAGTAATAGTTCCCAATGTCACTAATGTTTGAGAACTTTTATGGCATGAATTCCAAGAGTCACACTATGCAATATTATTGAATAGAGAACAAAATGATCTCAATATTTATTTATAGTATGTTTTCACAATGGCCACCAAACAAAGTGGCCATATGGATGACAAATTGATATTTATTTTGGATTTTGAATTCATAAAACAACTCTACTATGGTTTTATACTTGAAAAAACCAATGTGAAACAACATATACTAAATCCGTGTTTGTAACTCAATAAATTACATAGAGCTAAAAAGCATGTAAAAAGTTTGTCATTGTATGTACAATAACAAATATTTTAAAACATTTTTTAAATGTTTTGCAATTTTTTGAGTTACAAAAAAAGGAAGCAGTATATGCTGGTTGTATCACATTGTTTTTTTCAAGTGTAAAATTATTTTTTTATGAATTAAAAATTCAACATGCACATCCATGTTGCCACTATAACTCTATGGAAAAATCATAAAATTTATGATTTCCTTGACAATAAGATAGTTAACTGTCAAATTTCTTTAATGATTTTTAATCAAATTGATGATAATTTCTGGAAAACATGTTGAATTTAGTGAAGTTGGAAAAACAATTTCAAAAGCACTGATTATGACAAGGTCTCATATGGCAATGTTTCTATGACTTGACATGTTTTGATTGTAAAACAAATTGGTTGCTAAGGAGAGGATGGCATGTATGTTTACTTTAGAAATTTTTTAGAGTATATTTAATCAACATATTCTACCAAAAGCACAAAAAGTATATTGAGAAGGAGAGAAGTGGGAATATTGAAAATTTGTAGAAAACTACCAAGCTTATCATTGATCATATTTCTTGCTGCCTGTGGCTGTGTTTATTCAAAGTTATAGTCTGTATTGAGAGAACTGTTCTATTCTAACTATTTATGTTTACTCTAGTATTGATTTACTTTACATCAAACAAAGAACAAAAGATCCAATATCTACTTCCTTTTTCCCCCTGAAAAATAGACAAAGTGTTATTCAAAGAATGAAAAATCATTCAATTTTTAGGAAATTAAACCTAACTTATGGTGGATGTTTTAATGCTGACTGTGAAAGTGTTACTTTAGAAATTTGTCAATATTTTTTTTTTTCAAATATGTCTATCTTTGCAATTTTGATCTTGAATGTTCATATACTGGAATTGCATTTTATCAGAGAGTACATGTATACTTAAAAGAAGGCAAATTGTGTGGTAGAGTCGTTGCTTTAGATTAACTGTTAGTGTTAATATCAGAAAAAGCACGGCTTTGGAAGGTATACAGTCTCCTTTCTCAGATGTCAGGAATGGCATATTTGAAAATTTACTAGCTGAGCTCCCTTGTAATGCTATTCATGGAGAAGACTGCCATGGTGCAGAACTCTATAGTACTATTTCACATGATATTTTCCCAGATTATGTCATCCATACATGATTGTTTACCCCACCTGACAAAGAACTGAATGTAGTAGACAGTTATGAGATCAGCTCAGCTTAGGTCAAACTCACAAATTAAATATCAGTCTATTCATCACAGTCAGTCCTAATCGAGATGGCTACCCTTTGAAACCAAGTCAGCTGTAAGAGTCTTTTGTAGAATTCTTAATGAAATTGTCTGGGCTTGCAGTTTCTCATGACTACGCTAGCTATATTAATGTAGATTCACCAGAGCAATGAATTATAGCCATTCTCAGGTATTGCTATCTTTTGATGCTGTTGTTTTGTTATCTTGATTTTCACACCAAATGTGTATGCTCTTTTTTTTTTTTTAGAAATTCGGGACGAAGGAGTAGTTGAAGATGATTATGCTCAAGGTAGGGATGCCAGCATATGTGTGTTTGTTTGTACATCATGTGTGTGTGTGTGTGTGTGTGTGTGTGTGTGTGTGTGTGTGTGTGTGTGTGTGTGTGTGTGTGTGTGTGTGTGTGTGTGTGCATGCATACATGCATGCATGCATGTATACATGTATTGATGTATATTTGTATGTGTGTGTGTGTCTTTGTGCAATTTTGCTACAGACATTCTGGTAAAAATATCTTTTTAGCAACACGGCTGTACTTGTCTAACTGAAAACATAATACTTGTACGTACGTACGTACGTACGTACGTACGTACGTACAGTTGCTATGGGTTGGTAAAGAATTTGTTAGTGTCTGTTTTTGAAGACATTTTCAAACCTTTTGATTAAAAAAAACTAGTAACAGCCATGTGTTTTGTCATTTAAGAAAATGGGTCAGCTGTATTTGTCTTGGAAAATGAACATTCCAAAATTATTTTTGAACTTCATAACAACCATCACATCAAAGTGCATGAATTGCTTCTCTTTGGCATGGTTTTACAGAAAAGCCAGGAAAGCACTTCTTTGTAACAAAATACCAATACAAATTAATAGTATCTCGTTTACACAAATTGATTCAATCTTACATTTACACGAAAGCTTCATATAAAAAAGATAATAGCTTGCTTGTAATAATAATATAAACAATGTTGGTATTTATATAGCACTTTCCAACTCTGTGCTCAAAGCGATTTACAATTATTTACTGCTGGCATGGCTCTATAGTGGCACAATGGCCCTTTATACTTCTTGAGGAGCATACAATCCATTGCAGCCTTTATAAGTGCATAGGATCAAAGCATTCACAGTCTGTCCTACCAAGTCCCCAATTATACAGCTGGGCGACTTAGATACAGTGATGGTTCAAATCTTGCCCAAGGACTTGAGCCATTCAGAAACAAACAGCAGTGACAGGGCACGAACCTGCAACCTGTAGATTCCAAGCCGACTGCTCTAACCATTCAACCATCATGTCTCTATGTACAGTTCTTCCATGTTAAAAAGTACTATGTCATGTTTTTTTATTTTGTGTATTCTTTGTAGAAATAGTTGAAGAACCTATTCATATACCAACACCAACTCCACAGCCAACAGAACCTGAAGAAGTAGAACCCCCTGAAGAAATTGGACAGGCATGGCTTGAACCACACGCACCAGTAAGTAATGTTTATGGCTCCTCTACATCTGTAGATGATTAATTCACATTGTGGTTTTACAGTGGTGTGCTAAGGGATGATTGGCGGGAACTTCATGTTTACCATCATGTTTTTACATAGCATCGATCGTAGATAATGTTAAAGCTATGCTGACTCCAATAATGACTGTTTAATTATTTTATTCCCAGTGTTTAGTTTTGTTCAGCCAAAGAAAATATGAGTGACCTAAGGGGGCTTTTTCACTATGGGTTGATAGATGAGTAGTGACAACCATTAGGTCATGAGTATTTTCCAGCTAAATGAAGACAAATATTGGAGAATACCATAATTATACCAGTGCCAGTAATATCAAAGAAAAATTGCAGAAAGTACTGGCATAGTTGAACGTTTTGACTCATTTCAAACACAGCAGAACCAGTGACATATCACATAAGCGACGTTACACACGTTGTGACATAGATGGTATAAATTCCATATTTTTGCCTTGTGCATTGTATAATACACTGTAGTTGCTGTGTTACCATCTAGCACTGTTATAGCTAGACATGAGTGATGTACTTACTCAAGTTATATCTAAACAGATAGATCCCAAGAACCAAACTTTATTATCTGTTCAAATGTTAATTAATACCTGTATGTTTTCAAGTTTCGTTAATAATGTAGTAATGACAGTAATTGAATTTCTGTGCAGTGCTAAGTTCATCTTGAACTTGGCTTTAAAGAATGTTGATTTTTAATATCATTGTATGGTTACTGTGCAGGGAGAGTTGTCGTCAAAATACAAAATGTACATCAGAATGTGTGAAACCATGACTTTCAACAACTTTGAATATTATCAGGGGTATTTTTGAGATATAATTCTTTTCACTCACTAAGAAGTTTAGTGTTTAAGAACGTACATTGCTGAAAGACTGATTGCCAATAATGTTGTTTAAAATTTATGGATAATATAATTATCGATTTTGTTCAATTACAGACTCCCACCCCTGTAGCATCAGAAGGACCTGCCTCACCACCACCGGAAAGAGAGCCCACCCCACCTCCACTAGTAATTCCCACACAAATTGATATCCCTGCCAGAGAACCCACCCCACCTCCTAAAGAGCCGTCACCCCCACCCTCACCCAAAATCAAAAAGGAAGTCAGAATACAGGAAGATATTCAAACTATACCAACCAAACCTAAAGTACCTAAGGAGAAGAAAGAAAAGAAAATTGGTCCAATTAAGAGAGTTTCAGCAAAGAAAGAAATACCAGAACCACCCACTCCTAAACCCCCTCCCCCACCCCCACCCAAGGAAATTATAGAAGAAACAAAACCTGTAGAAGTGAAGGAGCAAAAACCTGTGGAAAAACCAGACGTGGTTATTCCAGCATTGCCAGAGATCAAAGAGAAGGAAGAACCTGAACCGGAAGAACCAAAGGAAAAAGAAAGGTATGTATTACTTAGATGTTTTTATTAGCTTTAAACACAATGCAGACAGCTGTAGATATTACAGTATTACATGTAATTCTTTATTTGCGGACAAAAAGATACAGATATAAAGACAGAATTTCTTTTTACAAACATTTATCTATAGAACTAATATAGATACTCAGTAGAGAGACAGACAGACAAACAGACAGAGATAGATGTCTCTGTTAGCTGTAGACATGATATAAAAAAGTAAAGATTAATATCTATGTTAGCTATAGATACAGTGAAGGAATATATTGATAACTATGTCTCCGTTAGCCTTAGGCACAATGTAGAAAGATGTCTGTATATTCATGTATGTTTGGGTTATTGATAGGCATAATAAGGAAGGTGTAACATATTGATAAATATGTCTCTGTTAATAGCTATAGGCAGTGTAGAAATGTATAGATATATGGCTCAGTGTAGATGCATGCATATGTTTCAGTTAACCCTATAAGGCAGAAATAAGGAAATTATAATTTATATTGATATTTGCCTCCATTAGCCATAGGCATGATGTTGAAAAATGTATGTACAATGTATGGATAAATATGTTTTGGTTAGCCATAGGCAAAATAAGGAAAGTGTAACATATTGATATCTGTCTGTGTTAGTCTTAGTCATGTAGAAGTAGAAAAGGTATAGGTAAATGTGCCTTGGTTAGCTATGAGGCACAGTGTAAGATTTCAAAGCCACAAAACACTTTAAACAGAGGGGATGAAAGGTTTGTGTTGACATTCTCAGTGTTGCCACCACAATCAGTGTAACATGCTGAGTGCAAATCAATGTGCCCTGTCAGGTCTCGTTTCAGAGAGTGTTTGTTTACAATACCATCAAACCTTTATACACTTCATTAAGTATGTACAGTATACAGGTTGGTTTTTAGAATGGTGTGTTTATCTTACCATGGTATGGTTTCATAACAGATGGAGACATAAAATATTGACATTCCGGGTAACATGGTAGTAGTGTGTACCAGATAATTGAACATGTCAACAGTATTGGAATGTGTGACAGTATACTGTTGTAGCTTTTCTGTTGACAGAACTTTTCTAAAGATACCTAGTACACAGAAATGCAGACCATGTCAAAAAATATGAAGCTAACACAAGCCATGGTTAATTAATAATGGTGTTATTCTCAGCTGTATCATTAATTATTTTCAATAGATGTTTCACAGTTGATTAGAATATACGAAATGTCAACAAAGTTGCATTAAAAATAGCAATGGAGTAATTTTTGAGATACTGGTATAGCAATGCATGAAATCATTTGTGTACCTCCTGTAGACTGTTATTACAGTGTATTACTTCTCAAGGTTGATTTGTCAAAGCTAAATACATGACACACATATGCAGTCTATGTACCACACTGAAAACCAATGCTTCATTCCAAGTTTTCACATCAGTGTTATCTAATCAGTGGAGTCGTAAAGATTACCCTGTACATGAGATCATTCTTTTGCTCTGGACCAACTTTTTCTGAAGCTCTGCAAAATAGCCGGTTTTCACACCCAGATTTGAATCGTAATCCGAAGTAAGGCCAAGGGTTCAGTCCCAAGTTCTCACATTAGTGTTATCTTATCAGTGGAGTTATAAGGATTACATGGGGTTATTCTTTTGGGGAGTTTTTTTCTAAAGTTCTGCCCGACCACTGTTGTAACACTGAAGTGTCAATCCTAATTGGAACTGGCCCTTTAAGTTACTGCTATTACATCTACATATAAATTGCCTGTACAAACAAACTTACAAGGAATACACAATCTTTTTCATGTTGAGTGTATTATTCTGTAACTTAACTCACACATAGTATTTCTTTTAAATGTTTATGATAGTACAACTCCTGATGTTCAAGAACCAGAGCCTGAGTCTATACCAGAGCCCCAAGAGGAGAGAAAGAAATTATCAGAACCACCTCGTGGCAAAGCGCAAGACTTGTTTGCATTGGATCCACAGGTGAGAGCACATACTAGTTGCTATTTTAAGTCAGTATTGACTCTGGTCTCATAAATCAACCAAACAAAGATGCCCCCTGTCACTGCTATTCAGGGTTTACTTTTATTTATTGATAAGTGAGGATTGATTACTGGATGTTTAGTGTCACTGATATAATAGACTTTATACATTGTATGGTTCAATACAGGGTTACTGTTACAATGCAAACACACACTGAAATACATATACATGCGTACATACGTACTGGTACATACATACATACATACACACACATACATACATACATACATACATACATACATACATACATACATACATACATACATACATACATACATACATACATACATACATACATACATACATACATACATACATACATACATACATACATACATACATACATACATACATACATACATATACAGACTCACATTTGTACATGTACATGCAGACTAGCTGAGTAGCAGCTCACATACAGTGACACATCCATGTACACACTCACAGACTCACATGCATAAACAAACTCAGTGAGTCACATTCACATACATACAGTCACATAGAGATACATTCACACACATACATTCACACACACACACATACATACATACACACACACACACACACACACACACTGACAGAAAACACTTCAAGGATAATACTTGTATCAATACATGAAGACAATGTACTACTAGTACCATACATCAAATCATTAACTGTTTGCATGTCTATTAATATACATTTGATCTACAACTACAGTCAATTTATTAATGTTTTAAAACATCTTACAAACAAGTTCAAGATTATCAACGTCATGTGTATTCTAAACATTTAATTTATATGATAAATACAGTACAGTACATATGTGATATGACATTACCACATATTATTAAGTAAATTAACGGAAATCATAGTACATATTAGACTGTAAGATAGGTCATGTTGCTCTGCCCTCACTGGTCTCTTCTCTCCCTAAGGGGGTTGACCGATGTGTGAGGGCGCCCCGCCATGGCGTATCTTACAGACTAAATACATGTGTGATATAACAAAGCTAATATTTACTACTTTTTCATCAAAACATATGGTTCCAATATTTCTGTGTCTTCAATGTTTGTACATTTTTTCTCTGAATTGGAAGAACACTGAGATTTGCTGCACTAGTCTATGTTTAAAGGCAAAGTTAGATATTAAGCATTATATTAAATTATTAAAATCTGCACCTACGCATCTGTAAACTACAAAATCCCATCAATTATGCTTTTGACAAGCCAGATGTGCCTTCATATCCCAGGTTTCAAGATGATCCCTCTTAGAACTACTAGTTTGTAAGGTATGCCATGACAGGCGCCCTCACACATTGCACTCAACCTTTCAGAGAGAGGAGGCTGATGAGGGCGGAACAACACAATGTATCTTACAGTCTACTCAAATATATTTCAAAGTTAATTAATTTTTATCTTACATAATAGTTGGTGTGCATTTTAACCATTAATTCGCTTGTTTGTTTTCATCGATTTATATATTTTTAATTATTTTTTTATTTATCTAAAGTCTAGCCACTAGTGTGTTTTAATGATTAATTCTCATTATTTTTTTTCTTCTGTTTATTTGCTATATTTCTCTACATGCTACGTAACCAGGCCATGAAAGTATGTATATGCCACTCTGACTAAAAGTTAAAATTATGTTTGTTTTCATGCAACACCTGCAATTTGCCTAACTGCACCATCACTTGTTATCATACAGTTACATGTATGGTTGTTAGATCTGCCTAACTGCACTATCACTTGCTACGTCATTACATGCATAGTAGTAAAATCTGCCTAACTGTACTGTCTCGTACATTGCAACACATAACATATATATTATTTCACATGCATTTACATGTGTGGTAGTCAGACATGCCTACCTGCACCATCACCATCACAAGCTATACCTGGTATACACAATATCATAGAGTCTATCCATTTACTGCAAGTGTATACACTTAAAACACACAATATCATAGAGTCCATCCATTTCTGCAAGTAAGTTATACACTTAAAACACACAATATCATAGAGTCCATCCATTTACTGCAAGTAAGTTATACACTTAAAACACACAATATCATAGAGTCCATCCATTTACTGCAAGTAAGTTATACACTTAAAACACACAATATCATAGAGTCCATCCATTTACTGCAAGTAAGTTATACACTTAAAACACACAATATCATAGAGTCCATCCATTTACTGCAAGTGTATACACTTAAAACACACAATATCATAGAGTCCATCCATTTACTGCAAGTAAGTTATACACTTAAAACACACAATATCATAGAGTCCATCCATTTACTGCAAGTAAGTTATACACTTAAAACACACAATATCATAGAGTCCATCCATTTACTGCAAGTAAGTTATACACTTAAAACACACAATATCATAGAGTCCATTCATGTACTGTAAGTAAGTTATACACTTAAAACACACAATATCATAGAGTCCATCCATTTACTGCAGTTATACACTTAAAACACACAATATCATAGAGTCCATCCATTTACTGCAAGTAAGTTATACACTTAAAACACACAATATCATAGAGTCCATCCATTTACTGCAAGTAAGTTATACACTTAAAACACACAATATCATAGAGTCCATCCATTTACTGCAAGTAAGTTATACACTTAAAACACACAATACCATAGAGTCCATCCATTTATTGCAAGTAAGTTACATACTTAAAACACACAATACCATAGAGTCCATCCATTTACTACAAGTAAGTTACACACTTAAAACACACAATACCATAGAGTCCATCCATTTACTGCAATCTACACACAGCACTATAATTGTCCAAAGAATTCATCGATTTACTGCCAAGTCCACCCATTTAATGCAAACCTCATGTCCTGTTATTCAAACAGAACAGGAAGCTTAGGTTTTACCCATCCATTGTCAATGTAATTACATTGCAATCAATCTCCATATTTTGAATGTGATGTTGAAATTATTGCTGCCATTGACAGGATATTAAAAAAGTTGTCTGCCATTAGCTTACATGTAGACAATGCTATGAATTATTCATGGCAAAGATATCAAACTTTCTTGTGTAATAGTTTTATTAATAATTTACTGTACATTGGCAAAACAGTCAGTAAAAGGTTGGGGTTTCAAAGGGATAGAATACATTCCAGGGTATGCATGGACACAATATTGTACTTGCTAGTCCAGCTGACAGCGTTGCCATCGACTTTGCTTGAATAGCATTTGATTTGTGTATGTTTTAGGATTTTTGCATCCGTTCTTGTTTCGTGTTCCATCTGTAAAGGATTTTGATTTAAATCTGGTATTGTTTCACGATTATAGGAATTGTTAGATATGGAGATGAGAATGCGTCGTCGTGGTCCGGATAGTCACATCTCTGACAGTGAGTCACTGCTGACAGACATGCCGAATCTCAACGACACACTCGATAAGGTAGGTTGCTGGGTGAAAGTTACTTTGACCTTGGTGTTTTTATTGTGCAGGGACAATTTTTTTGTTTTATTTTTGGTGAATAATTGAGAGTGTGTTGATGTGTAAAGAAGTGATTGCTGTGTAGTACATTGATCAAAATCATTGTATTCTAATTATCAGCATTGTTGGAAAACCATATACAGTAGTGATACTACACACGCCACTAGGAAAAACATGCTTTGACTTACAAGAATGAAAACTGGCAGACGTGTAACTTATTAGTACCGGATAGTATAGCAAATCATTGACGAGATTGAATGTCATAAATTTTAAACCTAGGCAATAACAGTACATTATAATAACGATTACCAAAATTAATTTTGATATATATTGGAGCAGTATGTTTTCATAAAGTCATTTACGTAAACTGAAAGGAAATGAATAAATTAGAGCTAAATAAATCTGTCTATGGATAAAAGTGTATACTTTGAAATGTTAAAAGTACAATACATTTTTGGACAATTTTCCTGAAAATTAAAGTTTTTGAAATCTCTCCTAACTTTGTTATTTGAAAGTGTGTTCCTGATCCTTTTGAAATCATAAAAGAAATTTGGGAATTCATTATCTTGTTTCCATTGAAAACAACAATCTATTTCCCATAGAGAGTTATTAAATTTTTGGCAGACATATTGGAGTCTAAAATGACTAAATTTTGATATATCATTTTGACCTCTACTTCAACATCTGTACACTAACTCCATTTTTGGTGTTTCTTTATTTAAACTTATAGTGCAATTGAATTTTCTTGAACAAAGTAGCCTCAAAAGTTTTAGATTTTTCCTTCAGGGTCAATTATCAAAATCAAGCCAATTCCTGCCTACCACAGACACATTGCAGTATTTACATATTGCCAATTTCTTTTAAATCATGTTTACAAGTAATAGTGAAGAAAAGAACTGTACATAAGCATTATTTTTGGTGATAATGTAATTTTTACTGAATGGCCTGTATTTGTTGCCACCAATTTCTTTTAAATAGTGTCGCCAGTCAGCCACATAGAAGTAAAGTTGGTTTTTTTTGTTTTTTTGTTTTTTTTTTTTGGGGGGGGGTTCTGTGTCTCCCCTCCACTGTCTATGGTTCTACATAGAATTGTTATTTCTGAAGTGCATACTACACTAAATGTCATCATGTGACATTCTGTCCTGTTCTCAAAACTCATTGTGTGTAAGACTGAGAAGTGTTTGCTTTCCATCCAATTACTAATTACTTTCATCTTTTCTCCATGTTACCTTTTTATAGCAATAAATTAATCATGTATCCAACAAACTATGCACCATAGATACTAACTTTCTCATCTGTTTTGTCTTTTTTTGTGTGTGAACTCTTGTCACCTGTACTCAAACCATCTCCATTCGTCTGAACTTTTTTTGGTAAATAGATCATAGCTACATTGCATGCTAGTCTTTTTTTGCATATTTGTACAAGATTTTTGGCATAGATAACAGCAACTTGCATGTTGTTTAGTGTTGTTTGTTTAAGTGTTTGTTGAACTGGTTGCCATGTAATCAGACTTATGTTAAATTATCAGCACTTTTATTTTAAATTACTCAGTAGTATTATTTTATTTAATACATTATATGTTTCATTCTCATACATGTATATATATTTTGTCATTTTTTTTAATGATGTACTTATTTTCATTTATTTCAATGGAAAACAAAAAACGCTAAAATAAGTAGTGACTAAAATGCCTTCTAGTGTATAAACACAACGTGCCAACCTGGTCATAAAAAGTCTGAGAACTAGTTGAACTTGAAGACTGTAAAATAGCTAAATTTTCTAGTAGCAAAAATATCTAGCTTTACATATATCATATCTCCGTATATTGCTAAACCTAGATATTGTCACTACTAGAAAATTAGGCTATTTTGCAGTCTTCAGCAAGTTGTCAAAGCGTAATTTTTATTAATAACCAGATTGGTACATTGAGGTATTTTAATCTCAACTTATTTCCATGTTTTTGTTTTCTAGCTAGATAAATGAAAATAAGTTGTTAGCAAATATTTCAATATTTACAGTATATGCGTCTGTGATGTATATTATATACATTAGTTGTTTCCATAGCAACATAGTTTATAGCAAAGGCATACATAATCCGTAAGATACGACATGTGGTACCATGCTATCAGCTTTTACTTCACGTTGAGAAGCCTGACCAGGGCTGACCAACTTGAGTTATCTAACAGTGGTTTAGAAGCCGGGTAGTGCTGATTAACACAAACATATCTTTCAGTGGTTTAGAAGTCCGATAGGGTTGAACAACATGACGTATCATTCAGTCTGAGAGAAGCCTGATAGGGCTGAACAACAAGACCTATCTTATCTAAGGCATACATGTACATAACATGGATAGTGCATTTTATGAAGTTATAAAGATAGTTTTCCTAATAGCAGTTATAAAGCATGTTTCATTATATAACTTAATAACATGAGATAAAGTATTTTTAACATGGGATAAAGTATTCTGATGTTCAATATCTGATTTGATTTCAGAAACCCAAAATGCAGCCATGGTTACAGGGTCGCCTAGCATTTTCCAAACAAACAAGTCGTTTTGAGATACCAATGGACGTAAGAGTGTTAGAACGAATGACACCCGTAGAATACCTGACTAGGTACTGTATTATTAGTACACGACGACTGGCCTTCTATAGAAGACATTTTAATAGGGTAGACAGAGACAATGATCTCAAAATAAACAGAAAGGTAAGTTTTGTATATTTGTTGAAATTTTAGACATAAATTTTGAAAAAGGAATGTTACTGCAGTAATTGTACTTTGTGTGTTGAGATGATAATTATGATGGTATGCTAGGATTGTAGACATGAAGAGGATAAACATTCTACCTTGGAATGTGTGGACTATGGATCTGTGGTTCATCTCTAATTCAGTATGTTTATTGTCTGCCTCCCCTATGGAACTGTTAGTCACCCCCAAAACAATACATACAATCTCTGTTCCCCTAACCCCAAAAGCAATACATGCTACTTCTACTTCCCCTATGGGACTGTGGGTTGCCCCAATACAATACATACTATCTCTGTGCCCCTAACCCCCAAAACAATACATGCTACCTCTGTTCCCCACGAGACTGTGAGTTGCCCCAAACCAATACATAGTATCTCTGTTCCCCTAACCCCATATACAATACATGCTGCCTCTGTTCCCCCATGAGACTGTGGGTCAACCCAAAACAATATGTACTATCTCTGTTCCCAAATCTCATAAACAATACATGCTACCTCTGCTCACCTGTGGGACCACTCCCCAAAACAATCCTTGTTACACATTTTTCAGTTTCCCCCTGTCAAACGATGGCTCATTCCCTACAACAATACATTCTACCTACCTTTCCCCTATAGGAAAGTGGGTCACCCCAAAAAACAATACAGTAAGGAGAATCTCAGGCTACTCATTGGTTTGATAGACAAACCTGAATATTATCAAGTCAGTCTGTGCAGTTCTGACGTCATTTTGTTTGATCTGGGCACTATACACAGTAAAATTTTGTATTTTGTGTTTTCATTACAGGAAGTAGAAACTGGCATGAAAGCTGTACACGTAGATTCTATTTCAGTGGAACAGATCGATAAAATGGTGGAAATGTTGGAGATTGATGAACAAACTTACAAATTTAATTTTAAAATATTTGCTGCCTTATGTGCCTTATCAGAACGCTTACTGTATCCCAAGTTTGTGTAAGTATATGTGCCTTCTCATTTACCAATAATTATGTCCCTGGCATCGCTATGGAGATTGCCAGAGTTGTATATATCAGTGACATGACCTTGGCTTTGAAAGCAATTTTAACCAAACAGCTACTAATTTTCATTATTAACATTGTCACCAAAAATTGGCAACTTATTTCAAACATACTTTACAAATGTAGATGTTCATGAGGTGTATGATACAACTGTGTATACCTTTGTAGTACAACTTGCAGGTCTTCCGAAAGTCAAGCCTTTTTGTCATACAATCTAGGGTTTTTTCGCCATCAAGATTATTATCAAAACTTTGACTGTATCATAAGATGGTGTAAGTATATGTGTACCTTATCACCATGTCATTTAATGGCCAAGTTTGAATTAGGAGTAAAATTTAAGTAAAACAAATTAGTTGTCTCGGCAAAGCACTAAAAGAGTTGGGCCAGAACAAAGGAATGATCCTATGTAATACTAATGCAAGATCCTGTGATTGAAACCTTGGCCTTCAAACATCACAAACATTTATAAATTGTACTTTAACATTTTGTCATTTTCATTTTTTCTGATAGAACTGAAGACACGGTTCATTTAGCAGAACATCAGAAAGAAAAAGTGGAAGATGCGGATTTTGAAGCATTAGATTGGAAACTGGATGGATGCCAAGTCAACCCACCTGTCAAGAGAATACTATACATGTTATAGATGATGTCATTTCTGTAGTTTATTTTAGTGTCTATCTCTCAACTTTATGGCAAAGTTATTTAAGCCCTAATGTGACCCTGTATATTTCCATGTTTCTCTCACACACACCTACCTAACACCTCTATTGAAGTGGCCACATGATGAGGATTGGGTATTTATTTTGGATTTTTTAATTTGCAAAATAGTTTTATCATGGCATCATACTTGAAAAAATCAATGTGAAACAACATTGACCAAGTCTATGTTTGTAACTCAATACATTGCAAAATGCTAAAAATGAATATAAAACGTTTGCTATTGTACGTACAATAACATATTAATCGTTTCCCATGTACTGAGTTACAAACAAGGACATGGCATATATCATTTCACATTAATTTTTCAAGTAGGAAGCCATGATAAAATTGTTTTATAAATTAAAAATCCAAAATAAATACTCAATGTTCATCCATCTGGCCACTTTAATCTACCACTGATAAAACCTTTCAAACTCCGTGTACTTCCTGAATTCTACCATTCATTTGACCTATCACCCCCACCCCCAGTTCATTGCCCTACTGTACCATAGGCATGGCATATTACACCCAATGTCTTTCCCATCCATGCCCCGAATCAAGTACATAATAACAACATATCTGTTACTTCTTACATCAAGTCAGTTTGGTTACTAATATTAATCTACTTGACAAGCCTTCATTATGATTCCATAATAGTTTTTAGTAAATGTATTAAAATGAGACAATATCAAACGAGACAAATCAATTATTCATTATATATATATCACAGAATTGTAGGTTTTTTTTGGTTCATTTTATAAGTTTAATTGATTTGTGTAGAAATTTATAAATATTACTGTCATATCATATCACATCTCCCTTTCAAATATTTCTGATGGAAATGTACCTAAAAAGTAAAACAATAAAGGAAAGTACATGATTTAATAACAAACAAACAAACAAACAAACAAACAAACTAACTAACTAACTAAATAACTAACAAACAAACAAACAAACAGAAATTACTGAAATAAAGATCACAAAAGTTCGGCAAGATTGAACAATATATGTTTATTTCAAATGATTAAGCCTCAGCCCATGACACAAAAAAGTAAGATAGAATAACCAGAATGAAAAATTATCAAAAAAGGATCCTTTTGCCTGGAGTCCTCAGTAAAATGAAATATTACATAAAAGTTATTGAAAGTTTGAAAGTTCGACTACACACATGAATTATAGTTTTTCATATTATTTGCAAATTTGAAATTCTTTTAATTCATGTTTATTATAATTATATATATATGACAAATGTCATCTATTGAAAAGGCCGTACTTATTTATGCAAGGTTAGGAATATGACTGGTACTTGTATTTTTATGCCAAAAAAGGCCAAATAAGGGGAAAAGCAAACAAAGTGTACATATTATCTTCATATAGTGCAATGGCTTTTATTTTTGTTATCAGAAAATAAATAAATATCTATATGGATACATTTCTTCTTGTTTAACTTTTTTGGCTGCTAAATCCAGGAATGAATTGATTTTGCTGAGATGATTGAATGATTGAATGAATGTATGAATGTATGTGTGTGTGTATGTGCGTGCGTGCGTATGTACGTAGTACGTACGCACGCATGTATGTATGTATGTATGTATGTATGTATGTATGTATGTATGTATGTATGTATGTATGCATGCATGCATGTATGCATGCATGCATGCATGCATGCATGCATGCATGCATGTATGTATGTATGCATGCATGCATGCATGTATGTATGTATGCATGCATGCATGTATGTATGTATGTATGTATGTATGTATGTATGTATGCATGCATGTATGTATGTATGTATGTATGTATGTATTTGGCAATGAATGACACAAATGAATGAATGAATTTCACCAGATGACAGACCAATTTCGCATTTGCCAAAAGTATACAGATAAATGCAAATGGAATTTATACAAAAATACAAAGTATGAATAATACGATTTGTAGATGAAAAATAACGTAGCATAATTGATTTTCTCAACCAATCAAAATGAAAGATTGTTAGGACCAATGGCAGTAGTTTAGAAGGCGTGTCCCAAGTTGTCCATTGCAAATACAATTATCCTAAGTTCTGTGATATAGAGATGTAACATACATACTGGAGAAAACGATGATTTTTAAATATATATTTGCATAAAAAAACACGTTTACATAAAGTATGCATATAATACATGGTCAACAAAAGGTAAGTACATGTAGAAGATGTAATAGAAGAAGAATGACAGTAAAGTCAGGGAGTGGTCTAAATATGATTCTTAAGTGCCATCTTGAATTTTTGCCTTGGAATTAAAAACAAACAAACCATCCTTTGTTTAGGATCCTGTTCCCTGCACCTTGTTCGCACACGAATGAACCGTAGACATTCTCCACTGTCTTTGAACGTGCACATGATGAAAAACATGACTCGAACACAGCACTAACTTGATATAGCGCCCTCTATGAAAGTTAGAAAAAACATGTTGCCTTTGTTTTTCTAGATGAGTATTTTATATTATGTCATTTATGAAAACGTTGTTGTTCATGTTTTTGATACGAATATTCGAAGTATCATAATCCATATCTGCAGTAAAAAATAAACGTTTTTATTTTTTATTTGTGTTAGTTTGCAACTGTAATCTACGCATGGCAAGTGCGATGAACCTCGAGTGTTCCAAAGGTACACAGAGGTCAAAGTTCAAAAGTCGAAGTGCTGTGCTGTCTGTCGTTATTCAATATATTTACGTGCGAATCATCGTCTGATCAAAGGCTAGGGGCTGTGCTTAGGTTTGCTGTCATCTGAAAGTTTTCTGCACACATTTTCAGCGAAGGAACTGTAAAACATGGATGAACGTTTGAAAAGACTAGCGTTGCATTTCGTTCCCAGACAAGGCGAGCTACCTGACCAAGTTAAAATGCAGGATACCAGTGGCGCTGACGTGGTGAGTGTAGAAGAAGCTGAACCTGCTATGGAAGGAATCAATCTTCCAAATCCATGTATCAACGATATTCCTGACGCAAACATTATCAACGAATTGCTTCCCGACCTGCCCAATGGACCACTAGACGACTACAGGAAGAAGGCATCGTTTAACTGGAAAGAAATGAAAATGTTTTTAGAAGGAGAAGATATTGTACGATTTCAGGTTAGATATAAATTATAAAACTTTAGTGTCTTTTAATAAATGCCAGGGACCCAGACACAGGTACCTGTCTTATCAGTGGAGTCAAATTATGTTATATTATGTATATACACATGCAAGCCAAGTTGTATGCATATGAACATAAAACATTGGATTTATACTCAAGGGTTGTTCAACATCATGACAACACACGTCAACGTGAGCGGTTCTACACAACAGACTACAGTGCTCAAATATGAATGAAACATGAAAAATTGACAATTTACCCCTCACTTTTTATATGCATGTATAATAATTTGTAGTCCATTATTATTTTGATCCATTCTGAGTTTTTTTATCCTGAACGAATTGGGTGTTATATCTAATAGTTAACTCTATTTATTCATTTTAGTATTTTACATTCTATCTACATATATAGACACACAGATTGTCCATTTGCCCTGAGTAAATTGAATTCTAGTCTGTAAGATAGAAATTTCTGTCACGTTATCAGCCAGCTTAAGATTAGATATAACTTTATTACAACAGTATAGAAAACTGACAATTCTATTTGTGTACATAACACAGGCTAATGTTATAAGTATGTAAGTAAAACAATTTTCTTGATCAAATATTTTTACATGAGTTTAGATACATACAGAGAGCAATTATAATCTCATTTTGTTTTGATTGCATTTTAAATCTAAATAGCTCTTTCTTTTCTATACTCTTGAATTCTGAATTCAGGTTAAGAAGCCTGGTAGAGGCTGAACAACACGATGAAAAGTCTTAGACTGGTCTCTTATATTTTACAGCGTAATCAAATTAATTCAAAATAGAACATTTGAGCATTATTGTTATATTACTAACTTTTAACTGTTTATTCAACGTCTGGTTACAGAATCATTTCTGGAGCACATTAGAAAGAGACCCATTATTTGCACATTCTCTGGAAGATTTGAAAGTTGAAGAAAAACGTGAGATAACTTTCAACCGAGTCAAACGGATGGTAGAGTATGACTTCTTACCAGATGCTGACTTGATACAGAATCCTATGAAATACTCTTACTTGATCAATATGCTGGGGATGTATGATTGGTCAATGTCTACTAAGATGCTGCTGAATAAACAGGTAAGAAAGAGAATGCGTGATTGGGCAATGTCCGAATAAACAGGTAAGAAAGAGAATGTGTGATTGGGCAATATCCGAATAAACAGGTAAGAAAGAGAATGTGTGATTGGGCAATATCCGAATAAACAGGTAAGAAAGAGAATGTGTGATTGGGCAATGTCTGAATAAACAGGTAAGAAAGAAAATGTATGATTGGTCAATGTCTACTAAGATGCTGCTAAATAAACAGGTAAGATCTTAAGAAAGAATGTGATTGGTCAATGTCTGAATAAACAGGTAAGAAAGAGAATGTGTGATTGGTCAATGTCTGAATAAACGGGTAAGAAAGAGAATATATCATTGATTCATGTCTGAATTGACTGCAGGTTCTAAGAAAGAGAATGTGTGATTGGTCAATAGTTGCTAAGATGCTACTGAATAAACAGGTAATATGATTGGTCAGTGTCTGCTCAGATGATGCTCAGTAAACAGGTAAAAAAGAGAATGTCTGATTGGTTCATGTCTGAATAGACAGGTGATATGAAAGAGAATGTGTGATTGGTCCATGTGTGAATAGATAAGTAAGAGAATGTATGATTGGTTCATGTCTGTTAAAATGATGCTGAATAAACTGTTAATAAGTCTTCATCAAAGACATACTCATTTATTTATTTATTTATTTATTTATTTGTTTGTTTGTTTGTTGTTTGTTTGTTTGTTTGTTTATTTATTTGTTTATTTATTGATTAGGTTTACAAGTATCATGAACTTATTTATTTATAAGTGTATAATTGTTTTCACAGATGTTTGGTGGTACAGTTCAAGCTACTGGATCTTCAAGACATGAAGAAATAGTGAAACAGAGTGAGAAGCTGCAGGTAAATAAATTTGACAGTTAGCTTGTCTCTCAATTCTGTTTGAAGTTATATGATCTAAAGTGACACACATACCATAGACTGGTTGGCTTTGCTACTGCTTTACTGCAGTTGACAGCAGTGGATTATTCGTGGTCCATCACTCTCCCCCCATCTTCCCAGTAATTATGCTATGGTTTTTGTGATGCTGCGCTCAGGCCAACTACAAAATGATGACATTTTGTAAAAAATAGGTTTTGAGAATGCAGTATTGGGTTAATTATCAGTGAAACTGAAACATAGAAATAAAGATTTTATTTGCATTCCATAGAAGTTTTGTCTTGTTCACTAACAAATCAATTATGCTAATCCAGTTCAGTTCAACCGTGTATTGTTTCTTCATGAATTATCGATATATAAATCAGAAAGTTGAAAAATTGTCCTGTAGGTTGTAATCGTACTCACTATTTTCACAATCGAATGAAGATTAGCAGTCACATAAATTAGATTTCGCTTTCATACAAAAACTTATTTAAGAGATCACTGATGTTTATTATTCTAGATAATCAAAATCACAAATAACTGATGTTTACCAGTCTAATATCTCCCAGTCACATTGAATTGAATTGAATTGAAACTTTATTTCCTACAAAAAAAAATCAAAACAACAACAGCAATGACAGTGATAATTTGGTCCACTTCTTTTGGATGTATGTCGATAATTATAGGAATGTAGCTAGAAATTGTCATGCATAGACTAATTGAGTTTAGCTGCTCTAAATCTTGACTGTAAGATATACTGTGTCACTCTGCCCTCACTGGCCTGATGTATGAAAGGGGTTGACCGCAGTTCTGTGACACATGCACTGCTTCATGCAACCAGTGGCCATGACAAAACATTTTAAACATCACTTGGCCAAATTTGGTGCGCCCTCTTGTGGTGATTATCTGAGAAATGGTCACATATTCAGTAACCAGAATATGGTGTATTCTATTTGTAGGCGTTTGGTTGCTTTGCACTAACAGAACTAAGTCATGGAAGTAACACCAGAGCCATGAGAACTGTAGCTGTGTATGATGAAAAGACAAAGGTAAAGTGACTTGATTGTACATATTGATAAAAAATATGAAATATGTTAAATTATTCATTGCATTATTGATTGATGTTGAGTTATGTGATTTGTGATGCAGTGAATCTAATTTTGATCATTTTATAGTGAAGAACATGCAGCAAAGGTTTATAGGCCAATGTCCAATTTGGGTTAGCAATATTTTATTAGCCAACGTGTGATTAGGATTTTGAGTACAGATGAGAGCTGTTGTCAAGACAACAATTTAAGATAACTTCATCTTTGCAATAAAATGTAGCATTAATTGAAAAAGCAATGAATATTCCATGATATTGGAGGAGTCATGAATATTCATTGTTCAGCCATGAATATATTTGTACTGACTCCCATGATGCAATAGCCCATAGTAAAGATACCCTATAAAGGCACAAGATCAACTGAATGTTTCAATCTCAGAAAGTAATTGTAGATGGTGTCAAGAAATGACTCTCCGGAACCCATAGTGTATGAAAATGCTTTTATTTTGTGTGGAGTGATGTTCTCCTTGAAACTGTCCACATTTGTCTTGTTATCAGAGTCAACACAACTTGTCCAGTGTGAAACCCCCTAACTATCTCACCTTCACTTCCTCTCCTTATCCACAGGCATTTGATTTACATACACCAGATTTTGAGGCAACTAAGTTTTGGGTTGGCAACCTTGGTAAAACTGCTACACATGCTATAGTGTATGCACAGTTATACACATCTGATGGTCAATGTCATGGACTTCATTCATTTGTTGTACAAGTACGTGATCCCAAGACTTTGTTACCAATGACTGGAGTACTAGTTGGTGATATTGGCAAAAAACTTGGCCAGAATGGACTGGACAATGGGTTAGTTTGCAGTCTATTATATATACTGCCATTTTTTTTAATTTTTGTAAAAACACAATTCAAGAAAAAAGGCAATGCAGACAAGTGTTTTGTGTTTATTACATGTCTCCAAATATATTCAGTACATTTGTATTGGTTGTTTATGTGTGTGTGTGTGTGTGTGTGTGTGTGTGTGTGTGTGTGTGTGTGTGCAGTAAAGCAGGTGTTTGACATGTATGTGTGTATGTCCATGTGTGCATCTGTGGGTGCCCGTGTGTATATGTGTGTGTGTTCATGCATGTGTGTGTATGTCAATGTGTATACGCCTGTGTGTATGTGTGTGTGTCTGTGTATGTGGGGAGGGGAAGAGGGATATAGGAGGGACTTCCTCAGTGGACAGGCCATTGGCATTCATCTAAACTAGCCGGCACAAAAAGATGCCATCCACTACAAAACATTCTATTGTTCTTGGATGTTATTACTAAGTTGATAATATAAATACTAATTATGACACCTGCCATTGAAAATATATGTAAGGTAACACATCTGAGAAGAATAGAAGAATGGCAGTTTGAAACAATGAGCAGGAAGATATTCAAAGCTGGCCTGAGTTCATTCTGTAGACACCTGTGGTAAAACATGTGTGAAAGTCATAGATAGCACCCCTCACTACTAATATTAGCATATTGTAGCACAGTCAGTCTGGAAAATGATAATACTGAGGCAATCAATAGTGGGAAGACATCTTGCTAGAATTGACAGCTTTTCAAAACAATTATGACCACCTGTCATTTGATATGTACTTTGCTTACTATATCAAGGAAAGGTACCAGGTGGTCAGAAAATTTACCTGCCACAAAAGTTCATGACTCCTCAATACACTAACTGCAACTTCAATCAAATGGCCAATAGCTCACTGAATGTTTTCCATCAGTAGTCAATTCATACATGATGTTTCAGGGTTTTTGGTGATTGACTCAACTGCAAATTTTTTTCTTTGGAGATAATATTTTGAATTTGGAAATACTAGTAGTACCACACAGGAAGGAAAATAGTTGCTATGCAAGTGGAAGGAAAATATATTGTTCACATACTTTAAAGAGTTCATGCGAGTTTTATAACAAATATTATAACAGATTTACCATATATTGTTATGCTAATTATATCATGAATATTAATTACTTCATGAATATTAATATAGTCCAGGACTGAGGTTACAGTCTGGAGGTCTCTGATATAGATACACTGTGAGTGAAATGCTTGACAGTGTGTAATATTTTGTTTTTTGAACAATTTCAATAAATCTTTTCAGACCTGCTAAGTAATGTACATTTATTTGTCCTTCAGATTTGTTGCCTTCAATCATGTACACTTGCCCCGTGAGAGTCTATTAAACAAAACAGGAGACGTGAACAGTTCTGGCAAATACATTTCATCATACAAGGTAATGACACAATTTAACAAACCTTTTCAAAAACCATTTCCTAGTGTTCAAAAACCATTGGGAGATTCTTTTTTTAAAATTGTTGTTGGCAAAGAGAAATAATATTTAACATGTTTTGATAGTAATAGCTAGGATGCTGTTTGCTACTTGATGTCCTCGGACACCTCTATTAGCTCGGAGATGTTTTTTTTTCTGAAATGTCAAAGACTCAAGGGGATAAACTTTCAACTTTGCTACTTTCAAATTCAACTACGTTCTTCTATTTTCAATTGTTTTATTTTTATGAGCACATAAAGTTCATGTCATTAGTTTTGTTGACTAATCATTGTAAACTCATGTGTTTGGTATACTTATATTGTGGGGGATTAAAAGTTTACCCCTCATTTTTCCTAATCTATGATGCCCTCATGTGTTGTTTGTTGACTCATATTTTGAACACAGCAGAACCAATGACATAGACATATGTTGTTGTGATGTAGAACAAACCAGATTATATATTCCATACTTTTTTGTTCATCTTGGTTTATGCATGATATAGTGGAAATTAAATTTATTTGATTTTATGAATGTTTTAGGATCCAAATAAGAGGTTTGGTGCTGCTTTAGGGGCGTTATCTGGTGGCCGTGTTGGTATCACTGGTATTGGTGTAACTAACATGAAACTATGTATGCCTATAGCAATCCGCTATTCAGCCGTTAGAAGACAGTTTGGTCCAACAGATGATAAGGAAATACCAGTCTTAGAGTACCAACTTCAGGTAAAAAGATGTCTGATTGTGCCCTTATTTGGTCAATTTCAGAGAGAAAAGTTGTATGATTGTGTCCTTATTTGGTCAATTTCAGAGTGAAATGTCTGATTGTGCCCTTATTTGGTCAATTTCAGAGTGAAATGTTGCATGATTATGCCCATATTTGGTCAATTTCAGAGTGAAATATTGTATGATTGTGCCCTTATTTGGTCAATTTCAGAGTGAAATGTTGCATGATTGTGCCCTTATTTGGTCAATTTCAGAGTGAAATTAAATGTTGCATGATTGTGCCCTTATTTGGTCAATTTCAGAGTGAAAAGTTGTATGATTGTGTCCTTATTTGGTCAATTTCAGAGTGAAATGTTGTATGATTGTGCCCTTATTTGGTCAATTTCAGAGTGAAATGTTGTATGATTGTGCCCTTATTTGGTCAAATTTAGAGTGAAAAGTTGTATGATTGTGTCCTTATTTGGTCAATTTCAGAGTGAAATGTATGATTGTGCCCTTATTTGGTCTATTTGAGAGTGACATGTTGTGTGATTGTGCCCTTATTGGTCAATTTCAGAGTGAAAAGTTGTATGATTCAGTTGAATTCAAAGAGGTATACCATGCAGGCATTATTGAGGAATTCAATATCCAATTTTTTGATACTGTAAATGTTTTTGTTTTGACATGCTAACAGTTTTCCACATTTTGGCACCACATAATTTTCAAATTGGGAGATGAAATATTTTGACTACAGTGTTCTTATACTCTGATGACTTATATAAATCTGATTCGGTGCAAATTATGGCGTATTTATTTGTGACTTCACATGGTACGTCTTTTTAAACATAAATTCAGGAATATGTTGACATAGAATGAGAATATGGTCAAATATCACCAACAAAATGTCCAGGATGTTAATTTTTAAATACTGATACTATTTCTCAATAGTTTTCTTCAGGAAAATCAGGTGACCTAAGGGGCCTTGTCACTTTGACCCAATAGACTCATAGTGACAAACCCCTTAAGTCATGAGTATTTTGTTGCTGATTGATGAAAAATATTGGGGATTCTATAGTTATTCTACAAGCATAATTTATGTAAAATCAGGAAAAACACATTCAGTTTGGCTTGCCTGAGGTATAAAAAGATTTTTCTTTTATTTTGACAGCAATGGCGTCTCATTCCATATGTTGCTGCAATGTATGCAACCGACTACTTTGCCAAGCAATTTATGAAACACTTTGTGGAATTGACAGTGGGTAATATGATTGGTGCTGGAGGTGCTAGACAGGTATGTTAGATTTACAGTGGGTAATATGATCAGTGTCAGAGGTGCTAGACAGGTAAGTTAAACATAGCATGTGATTTGCATCCATTATGTCTTTCTGTGGTTCATCCAATGAACACTAATTACTGTAGGATAACACTAAATAATTTTTTTGCTTTGTTACAACATTCATCCATTCCCCAAAATATAAATATTATCTATACAGTACAGATACAGTAATGTGTGGTGATAGATTGTTACAATGATAACAGGACTAGGGGGTTTAGATAGTTCATTAGCAACTGATTGAGTCCAACCCCTGTTGTTTTCTGAATTGTGTCTCTTCTTTACCAGCAAATATATATTCCAATGAACATTTCTATTGCAAAAGATGTAATGTGTCCTGTGAGAAAAGGGTACAGATACAATGCTAAGTTTAGAATGATTTTAGTTTCTGAATCAATTTCCATTATGTAGGCAAATGTTAAGCGGTAAGGTTTTACCAGTAATCCATTATCTCGCTGTTCGTTCCCCTCTGTAGGCAGAGCTTGGTAAGGAAATTCACGCCATTTCTTGTGCCAGTAAGCCGTTAACTGGATGGTTAGCCAGAGATGCAGTACAAGAATGTAGAGAAGCATGTGGTGGACACGGTTATCTAGCTGGTAAGTAGTAATGTGGTTGTCATGGTTACCTAGCTGGTAAGTAGGACTGTGGTTGTCATGGTTTCCTAGCTGGTAAGTAGTAGTCATGATTTTAATGACTTCAGTTGTTTACTTTCCAACTGATAATAAACAGGCTAACTTATCTACTCTTGCATCACCACTGTGTGGCACCTATATAATTGTTTATTTTGCATTTACGTTTGTGTGTGTGTGTGTGTGTGTGCGTGCGTACGTGCGTGTTTGTGTGTGTGTGTGTGTGTAAAACATCATGTCTCATGAGTAAAACACCAAGGTATCTTCACTCCTATAATATTTTTGTATACAGTGAACAGACTAGGAGACATCAGAGATGACCATGATCCCAACTGTACTTATGAAGGAGACAATAATGTCCTACTACAACAGACTAGCAATTATTTATTGACTGTGGCAGAAAATAACCAGAAAGGTACGTCAAGTTTGATTTGAAATGAATATTTATAGAAAGTTGGCAATTTTTTGGTATTTTTGTCTCTGATGATGAATTGTGAATAATAGAAAGATGACATCATAACACTATCAGATTGATGTAGGAAAGGAGAAAAAAAATTAAAAAAGAAATTCTATGTGAGCTTTGAATATGTATAAAATGATGTTTAGTAAAGATAAACAAATGTAAATGAATGTTAATGTATGTATTACACACACACATGTACACACATCAGATATACAATCATGTACTAGTACACTTTTCAGCAAAATTCTAGTCAAACAGTGCCCTCAGTGGCCAAACTATACAAACTTTTGTTTTTCTGATAACCTGATTATGACATATACATGTACTAACAAGAGTGTCCTGCTTTCAGGAGAGATATATGCCTGCCATTGAAATTTCATAAATTCTTTTCCCTGTCAGGAGCTGCAAGTGTGTCACCCATAGGCACAATTGATTTCTTGAAGAATTCATCTGAGATTTTGAAATGGAAATTCAATGCTACAACTACACAACAGTGTCAAGATGCAGCAGGTAAGTCAGTCTGTTTATTGCTATGTAATGTGACCCTAGGAATATCAGTGGAATGCACGTCCTGTTGTTCAGAATTTCCATTTCCCAGGCAGATATGTGTAGTCTGCAAAATTCAATTTTTTTGTTGACGTGAGGATAAGGATGAAGAACAATGGACCACTGTTGAACTGTTCAATAGATGCACATTTTGTGTTAAAACTAGGGAGTTAGTTAGGTTAAGGTTAGGGATAGGAATAGGGTTAGACTCCCTAACACAATGGGGATTTGTATTATATTCCAAAGTGCTTGTTGCCTTCACATAAAACAATCATGAATATTTATGTTCTGCTATTACATATACATATCTGCTGACTCCCATGATGCAATGTGTATCTTGTAAATGGCAAACACCACCACAGTACAATGAATGAGGAACAAGTTTCAAATCGGTGTTTTCCACCAATCATACGTACATACATACTGTAAGTGATGTAAAATTATGTAATGATTTTCCAGAACCCAAGATTTACTAAAATACCTGAACATTCCCTTTAATATCTTGCAATAATGTGAATTTAATACAACCGTATATTGTCAAATATCTTACAGTTCCCCTGGCAGCATATAAATGGTTAGTCTGCTATCTATTGAAGGAGAGTCAAGCAAAACTACAGCAAGAATTGTCCAGTGGTAAGGATTCCTTTACAGCCAGAAATGATACCCAAGTATTCTACTGTAGATCTCTGGCATTGTCATTTATTGAGGTAAGCATTCTACTGTAGATTTCTGATGTTGTCATTTATTGAGGTTAGTATTTCACAGTTAGTGTGAGCCTCTCTGCTAGACTAGCAAGAGTCAAGTCCCCTGTGGCAATTTTTTCTTGTGATAGATTATTTCAGTCCAAATTAATTTACAGTACAGATTTTTATTATAGATTCTTTTGTTGACCTGATCAGGCTCACCTACTATCAGCGACATCAGCCTGTGGGTGAACAGAACCATAACTGAATTGGATTTATAACACTTGGCACAGCATGTTGGAAGTACTGAGACTTGTATTACATTCCATCATTTGATAAGAAGTTTTATGGCCTCTTACATAATAGTCCATATTCACAAACAAATTACTAGCTCCTCTCCTGGCATTTCATGTACATGCAAAGAGGCCTTAAAACTGTTCTTATCAAACCATGAAATATAATACAAGTCTCTGTTGTTCCAACATTCTGTGCCAAGTGTCATTAATCCCGATTCATTTGTTTACTTTCCCTATTTGTAACAGGATCCGTTCGTCCACAGTCTGATATCAGAGATTGTAACAGGATGAAAGCTAGTCAGAATTTTCATAACATTTTGAGTTGAGTTTGTTGACACCATCCATTCGTGTTAAGGCCAGGCCCCAGAGCTAAGGAGGATGGGGGTATGGCAGGGTGATTACAATGTCTTCAAATTACAAACATAAAACAAACAAAGGTAAAACATTACAGATGCAGTACATGTAAGCCGCCATATGTAAAATTTAACATAGAAATATACTGTCTGCAAATGTACAGATTAACGGAAACATGTAAAAGAGAAATGAAATTGAAAAATTGAAAAGATTGTGATAAAAGATAGGATAGGATATGAGTTCTCATCTTTGATTATAACTCTTTGCAGCATACTGCACTACAGTGGTTCTATGACTACGTCAACGACGCATCAATTCCCAGTCAATTAGCTAATGTACTCAAACGTTTGTGTGTAGTGTACGGATTATGGAGCTTGGAGAAACATATGGCAACATTGTATCAAGGTAATTAGTTTTTTATTTTATATCAAAACTAGATGTAAACTGAAAATGTTCTTAAATGCACAGAATTTTGATTGCTATTGAGTCACATATTATATTGAAAGTGCATTGATGTGTGAAGGAATGAAGACAGCGCCCTCTCTTGATAAAACCTGAACCTATCTCTCATACAAAAAATGTAATAAACACCACTCCACGAAATAAAGGCATTTTTGTAAACTTTGGTTTGCACAGAGTAATTTTATGATTATACATTACTTATATTACATGCGATTGCCAAGAAATACAAAGTGAAAATTATTGGCCATCCACTGTTTAGTGGCAGCCCTTATAAAAAATAAGTGGTCACACGGTGTCTCATGGGGCTAGCCTCATCAATATGGGAATATGGGACAAATGCTGAATCAATTCATTATTTATTATCAGTACCTGAATTGTGACTGAATGTTTTATATACAGGAGGATATTTATCTGGAGGTGAACCAGCAAGATTGATAAGAGAATGTATTCTGTTACATTCTAACAACTTGAAGGATGATGTTGTATCATTGGTTGACGTGGTTGCACCACCTGACTTTGCATTGAATTCACCAATTGGATTGTCAGATGGACAGGTGAGTTAACTAGGAGTGTATAGTAAGTTTCATTTGAATTCACCAATTAGATTGGCAAATGGAAATGGACAGGTGTAGTAAGTTTCATTTGAATTCACCAATTGGATTGGCAGATGGACAGGGGAGTGAGCTTTGCAATTTAATTTGCATATAACTAATTTGTTTAGCAGATGGTCAGGCCAATGACCTGCTTAGTCTTACTTAGATGTATTTTCAGTCGTTTTATTTTAGGCATTTATCACTAAATTTCTAAAAATATTTTACAATATTTTGTTCAGATCTACAAAAACCTGTATTCTGCCATCATGAGGACTCCAAAAGTGCTGGAAAGACCAACATGGTGGAGAGACTTTGCCGAAAAGGCAAAATTGTGAACACATTGGACACATTTACTAATGACATGACTGATCCTGATATTGATATTTGCTGCAGAATGACAGTACTGTTTTGTAGATATTGGAGGTAATTTTTTAAACAGTCTTAAATTGTGAATTCACCATGTTTCATGAAACCTTGGATATTAAATGAGATAAAATGCATTGCTTTAATATCAGTATGCCCGTAGGTACCAAACTTAGGTACTAGGTGGAAGTGATATAAGGGCCTTGCTTGCCAACTTCCGTTACATGCATTGTCTACTGTTTCTATTGGTATAGTAATTCTATAATAATACGAGCAGCCCCAAGCTGCCAAGCATAAGGCTCATATGTCAATTCCACTTTAAGTACAGATCAGTGCCAACTACTTACTGATATGTGAAAGTGAATGAAACCAACGCATTTTATCATGTCTTAAAATAATAATAATTAAAACAGGCATTTTGAGAGATAGACTCTTTGTGGATGTGTATAAGGCTGTATCACCTAATTAGAAGTAAGAAATCAAATCTGTCAAAACAAGGGATTTAAAACAGTTGCTCTCATTTCATTTGAAAGCTTAATATCAAAATGGATATACACAGTCATATAGTTATCTCAAATCTGCAGCTTGTTCACTAGCTCAGGAGCTTTAACCCTTAGAATGCCATGCTAGTTTACACACTATCAAAACAGTGAAAGTCCTGGCCATTCAAGACAAATTTTCACTGTCTTTCAACATTTAATGCTAATTTGTCCTGTATTCCTGCTACTGCTTCAAGAAATTAGATATGTAATGTGTCTATTCATTTATCTCTATAATTAAATTTTTTGGGTCAGGTTTTATTGGCTTGTTTTCTAGAACACATACTTGGGTTTAATAGACAAATTACTGGCCCTGGTAGGGTCATACAGCTATGCAGTATTGTAAGGGTTGATACCCTTCTCATCAAATACGATATTTTGGGTAGGGTGGGGGTGTGATACTAGTGCCCAAATAAGGCCATGTAATAAGTGTTTTATAACACATCATATAATTCTCAGGCACATATTATTTCCAGTCAAAGCAAATCCCAGACAAGACTTCTGTGTAACATGAATATTGCCCTTGGGAAATTAGAACTTGACTAATACCCCTATATGCAAATTGAGGTCACTATGGGTCAACATCTTGTGATATGATCTAAGCCAATCGTTGAAGGTTATATGAATATGATATCTTAAATATCTTATAAAGATATGTAGTCAGATACATGCTTTTTTACTAAAGTTGTAATTTTCCATCACTTGACAGTGGGAAACTAAGTCAAGTTGGGTTGTGCAATGACAAATTGTTTTTAAAATTTCTTATATTAAAGGACACAAGTTAGGTTTTACATGTTTTTTTTCAGGGTAAATTTTGCTGCATGTTAGACAGTATTTCTAGTATTGTAAACCATCACATGCTATTGGTAGAACTCAAAGTTGGTATTTAGGATGCATAATCAATTCAGTTACAACACAATTCTTTCAACCATCTGAGTTTGCCTGTTACGAGCTGTGCTAAATCTACCCATTTGTGATGAGTTAATCTATGTAAAATGAAGTTTATCTTATTACTCACTAAGATATAGCAAGACAAAATGTTAATCAGATAAATCTCACTATCACTACACACAATCTGATTAAAATCCGATGTATTGTACACTTTGCGATTTCTTTTTGGCTGTTTATACATTTAATGTTGTTTGTTCTTTTGTGAGTGCCCAATACATACATCTGACACAGCACCATTATAGGTTTTCCCATACCTGTTTTACAATATATACACTCAACGTTCGAATTTGAAAGAAAGAGAACCACGATAAGAAAGAGAATAACGATAACTTAGTTGTCTGCACTTGTAGAGTGCTCTGAAGAACTGTACACATGTGTTTCGGCGCATTACATGTTCTCATTCATTGAGTGAATTCACTCAGCGCTTAGATTTGGTACGGGAACGCCAATGGTGTTGTCCGATTATGTAATGAGCACTCACAAAAGAACAAACAACAGTAACCATAACAGCCAAAAAGAAGTCGCAAAGTGTACAATACATCATATATTAATCAAATTGACTCACACATGGCTTGTTGTATAACATAAAACAGAGCTATGCACTGAGTTCACTGAAGTTGTTAATTTACTGTATGTGTGTGTGTATGTATGTATGTATGTATGTGTGTGTGTGTATGTATGTATGTATGTGTGTGTGTGTATGTATGTATGTGTGTGTGTGTGTGTGTGTATGTATGTATGTATGTATGTATGTATGTATTGTATGTATCATATGTATGTATGTATGTATGTATGTATGTATGTATGTATTGTATGTATCATATGTATGTATGTATGTATGTATGTATGTATGGATGGATGGATGGATGGATGGATGTATGTATGTATGCATGTATGTATGTATGTATTGTATGTATCATATGTATGTATGTATGTATGTATGTATGTATGTATGTATGTATGTATGTATGTATGGATGTATGTATGTATGTATGTATGTATGTATGTATGTATGTATGGATGGATGGATGGATGGATGGATGTATGTATGTATGTATGTATGTATGTATGTATGTATGCATGCATGTATGTATGTATGTATGTACATGTATGTATGTATGTGTGTGTGTGTATGTATGTATGTGTGTGTGTGTGTGTATGTATGTATGTATGTATGTATGTATGTATGTATGTATGTATGTATGTATATGTGTATATGTGTGTAATGTAATATGTCTATTACTAGTAGTCCCTTATCAACAATTTGTTCACAATTAAACACCAGGGAGTGAAAGATTATACTGTGATATTAAGATAGAGAACATCATTGCTAGTATTCATTTTAGCACAGCTAACGTGGCTGCGTAGTCAAATTTAGTAATATGTATACTAGATACTTAGTTATACAAGGAAACCTCATTTATGCCAGCAACAATTGAACTATGCAAATAATGCCAGGCAAGATAAGTATACTTAAGCAATATCTTTGTCCAAGTAAGAACTGTTATAAACTCAGCTTGTGTCAATTAAAATGTCTGCAAAACAATGCAAAGTTTGTTTTTGATATAATTTACACTTTAAGAAGATACAAATATTTTGTACATAATGGTTTAGCTTTTGATGGAGGAAATTAGCTGTGTAAAAAGGAAAAGTTATTTGAATCATTTGTATTACTGATTGTAACAAATGTTTAGTTTTTAAATAACCAAAGGGTTTGCTGAATTAGATTTATTACAAATTGTATAATTATATTTATGACAGAACCCCCTATGACATTGTCATTTGAGTGCCAGTGTGACACACTGACAGAACCCCATGACATTGTCATTTGAGTGCCAGTGGCATACTAGGAGAACCCCCCATGACATGCAAGTGTGGTATACTATGACAGTACCCCCATGACATGCAAGTTCAGTGTGGCACACTATGACAGTACCCCCATGACATGCAAATGTCAGTGTGGTATACTATGACAGAATGTGAGAGAATCCCCATGACATGTTAGTGTCAGTGTGGTATGCTATGACAGTACCCCCATGACGTGTGAGTGACAGTGTTTTGTGTATACGGACTGATGACGTTAATGAAGAAAACACATGCATCATATATAATCACTACTCACATCAAATTCTGAGTGTATTTGTTTTAATCATGTTCAACATTGTTTTAATACTGGTAATAAATTATATCCTGTTTAATCCTGGCAATGTTGCATTTTCCTAAGAATATCCGATAATAAAAATTGATAAAATACCATGTTTTGTGTGGAGTCTTGCATCTATAGTATGCTGAATGGTTGGTCGGCCAAGCTTTTTTTCCTACATGGCCTGGAACTCAGTTATCCAAATTTAGTATATTTCATGTACACCTATGTGTGGTGTCAATTACTTTATGAATGTGACAAAGTTGGTGGTATATGGAAATGTGACCTACTAAACTGTATTATGGAAATGTGATGTTTGTACAAACATTGACTATCAACAAATGAAATTCTAATTTCCACCCAAGGTTGCAGATTGTGGCCAAAACTACTACATTTGAATTACTAAGTTCACAGACTGTATGGACAGGAAAACTTGCCAGGTTAACAAGCCATCTGTCTATGGAAGCTATCATCCTGTGTGCCTCCTAAATGTATCAGCTGTTGATATTTCGATACCAAACGCAACTTGATAATTCATTTAAAAGTGCCTACAAACACACACACACATACACACACACCACAGACAGTATTGATGCTACACAGGTCTAAAAAAAAATACATGTCAATCAAAACAACCCAGTTCTGAACATAAGCTATAGAAGAGCACATCTGGGCCATCTCAGGCTTACCTGTCTCTCAACTTTGAATCATGTAAAATCAATTTGTCCAGTGAGTACATGTATAGTCTAGTATTGAGTCGTTTCCCATCACAACTATAATTTCCTATAATGGCTGTGTGTATTCAAACCTAAAATTAGACTATGATTTCTCACTGTGTGACATTCAACCCCACAGATACTTTTATGTCCATCATGGCTACTCCTGTCTACTGAGCTGTGTTTACATCGTACACCTCAGCCTCTGAGTTGGTTCCAATCACTTGGTCATAATATTGATGTCTTCTCTCAGCGAGTAAATTAAAAAATACCCAATACGAAGTAGTGCCAGTTTTCTACCCACAGCTTCAGTAAAGTAAAAAAAAATGCTAGTGTGATGGGAGGCAATATTCAAAACCCCAATACAACTACATGTAAATACTAGGCTAAGTATATACATGTACAGTACAATCAAATGTCTCATATATTTCATGCCTTAAGATGCAGTCATGCCATTGTTTTAGACTTGACTGTCCAGGAAACATACCAAACTGGTGGAGTTTATATTGCCTAAAAGGTAATTACCTCATCAAAAATTGCAATATTGCAAGACACGATAATATATATTTTGACAATCTAATCAAACAAAAATTATAATTCCATAAATCAATATACATTGCTCATTATAAAAACATTCACTCAGAAAGTAATAAAATTATTTCAACTCTAATTAGGGTGTTTACATCTTCAAAATTCTTTTTTGGCTTGATAAATGTCCTATTCCTCATTCACAAATTGCCAAGTTGGGGCAGTAATGTATAGCATGAGGTTATTTCACAATAATGCCCTTTGTTCGTTGGTATCACAATGTGTACAGTGACACAATGTGTACAGTGACACAAGTTGGGGCAGTAATGTATAGCATGAGGTTATTTCACAATAATGCCCTTCGTTCGTTTGTATCACAATGTGTACAGTGACACATTTCTGTCTTGTGTCATTATACAGTAATAACGCTCACAGTGATACAAACGAATGAAAAAGTAATTTCAGGTAATAATGGATCGTCACATACCTATGCCCCAGGAATTAAAAAAATACTGTATGTATGAAAAATAAAAAGATACACAGTGTGCTTCAAGTGTTGCATGGCTCCAGTTTCTGGTGATGCTTTTATGCAACAACATCATCAAGAGTAATTACAATGGGTTATAATGTATTAAAGTTGATCTCAGATTCAGATTCAGATTTCAGATCGGAGGACTATTCAGCTTCATAGTTTCAGATAAGAAACATCCACGAAATCAGTCAAGCAAGAAATAATAGGATCGAGGGTACAGGAAATGGTCTGCTCTCCAATCTGAATCTGAAACCAACTTTATACCAGTATAGGTATATGATATCACTTATAGCACATGGCTGATGTAAAAAAAAAACCTGTACTCAATCTGACAGTTATTACTACAAGCCTTCATTGAAGACATAGTCCTCCCCCCAATTGCTGTGTTTTATGGCAAAGTTATTGTGCAAATTTGAATGGTGTTTCTAGATACAAAACTTCATAATTCATCGACCACTTTGCTATTTGACCTTGAATACGGAGGTCAAAGTCAAACATCAAGGTATAAAAAGAAAGAAAATTTTGGCCCTTTCACCTTGAAAATGGGTCAACGTCAAAGTTCATGGTCTCATTAGGAAGCTCATCATTGATGACACTCCAGATTTTGCACTTTCCAAGCAATATGGTTAGGCCAAAAAAAAAAATATGTCTGGTTCTGGTCAGCGCGCGCGTGCCCTGAATACCCCCGCGTCGATCCTTTTTTCCCCGATAATTTTTGCTTTCCCGTTCCTTATTTACAATTCCCCGTCTATCAACACTGTATGCAAGGCTAGCGGAAAAAATTTAACTCGTGTGATGGCGCACTTCTATTTGGTAACGGGTACCCTTTTCTTCTAGTACTGTTGCATACCCATAATCCCCCGTACGATATGTGTACGTAATATGTACGATGAGCGTGGTTGATGGGAATCACGGGAAATAGTGTGTTCACTGTGCTAGGTGGTAAACCGCTCACATGTTTCGAAAATGTCAGAAGTTTGAGTACGTCGTGAGCAATCGAAATGTTGATATCAATTCAGCTGACTTTCGAGGTGTTCTTAGTTCTGGTGATCGTTTCGTTCTGCCTTCTGAATACAAAGATTTTCCTGTAGCGTAAGCAGTTAGCTCTGGATGTATGCGCTACGATGTTCGACACGTCTTTCCATCTGCGATGAGTTGGAAAGACGTGTCGAACATCGTACCGTATACAGACTGCGTATCAGACTGATGATGGACGGTGCTCGAAAGAAAACACTGCCTCCTCTACGTCCGTTGGACAGACCTATTTCTCGTTATTTAACGTTGCAAGTTGCACAATGACATTATACAGTGGTTGCAAGGCAAGACTCATTATCTTGGATGGGATTATAACTGCAAATCGGGATTATAACTGCAAATCACTGGGCGATAAGATAAATTTGTAAATGTGACTAGTGATGCCCTGATGGATGATTGATCCGCATCGTACAAAACTTGCCATACAACAGTGTCAACTTCCAGAGTTGTATGACATCTTCCGAGAGCATGTAAAGTGTCAAAAATGTGTATTTACTAATTTGCAAAAAAAAAAAAAAATTAGGGAAAAAAAAAAACGCGCGTCGTCGCACCACTTTAGAAAGTTTACCCTGACCAGAACCAGATTTTTATTTTTTTTTGGCCTTATCTTATTATATCTTCCTAAACATAAATATGTTGAATCCCATAAAAAGATGAAAATTACCATAATTTGACAATTTACAGTGGTTATTTGCATACACACTATTGTAGTATACCTTGATGTCTATTCTATTTGTTTGTTTAGCGTTTCCTCTTGGTTACACACCATCTCCCATGGGGATGGGTGATGTTTGTTCGTGATAGCTTAATATGGTGATGAGAGTAATTGTAAATCTAGCAGTCGTCTTTTACATTGATCACTTAGCTTCCCACTGGGACTAAGTTTAGTCAAATGCCTCTCAAACTTCTGCATGTGTGAGTCTAAGTCAGCAAAATAGAGTAAATCATCAATTACCGATTTCTCATCATATCCTGGAATTGACATTGGTCTAGTAGATCCATCGTCAAAGTCGTTCAAAATCACAACTGTTCTACCTCCTTGTAGTTTTCTCTTCTTTGACGCAGGGTAAACGTTGTCACAAATCTCTTTCTCCTCACTGGATAACTGAACAATGCTAAGATTGCTACTACAAGACTGATCAAGTTCAAATTTAAACAGTTGCAAATTAGTAACTTTCACATATGCTTTCAGTAATTGTAGTACGATTGTAATATACTGCAAACACTCGTTCTCGGAGTAACTTGTTTGTTTTCCATCGTGTCGTTTCAAAACTACATCATAGTCATGATCTGTAGGACAGTTGATGTTCATCGTTGACGTTGGCAATCTCTGACATTCACCCTGAGAGCTGCTATCAAGTTGTGAACTGTAGCTGCCTTGACTTTGAGATTCTTGAGAACTGCTTTCTGTCTCACTTTGTCCGTGTTCACTGGACAGATGTAAGGCTGCCTTCATTTCATCTGTCTGGGCACAGTCTATAGGAGTAAAGCCTGCTGAATTCTTTGCCATCAGCAACTCTTTTCCTGAGAAACACAGAGAGTAACAGTAGTAGACAAAGTAGTGTGTGAAAAACATAGAATAAAAGACAAGTACACACCTCCACCATTGCAACCCAGAATTCACGTCATGCTGAAGACTTTAGTTATTTCAATGTAAGCAAATCTCACCAGTGTACAGGGTTTTTGTTAAAAATGTTTTCGAAATTTTCAAACCGTAGTTACTGGTTACATTTTCATTGGTTCTGATTTCAGTCTTTTTGGTGGAAGGAGAAGGTATTCATATGAAATTAGTCTAATTTACTTTAGTACAATAAAAACTGGATAATATATAGGATGAGGGTGCATAAAAATTAAAACGAAATTGTACAAATTTTACACACAAAACTTTCTAACAGATAAATTTTACACATGCTGTGAATGTCAAGAAATCATCAACTGATCTGTGTAAAAAGTTTTAACACATAAACATCGTTTGCTGTACCCATGCAGAAAAATCAACATCCTTCGTGGAGTCATAACATCTGCAACTCAGCATATTTTGTAGTTGTATACTGAGAAGCAATGGTAAAATGAAAAGTGTAACAGATCTTACTCATTCAAGAACATAGTCGATCAAGCACTAACATGCTGACATTTGATCTAAAATGTGGCTGTAATTAGCTGACAAGTTCACAACATCACGCATACCAATACTATCATCACAGCATAAAATTATTACAGGAGAAATTTGGGACATTTCGGACAATGGCTATACATAGTACAAAACATTGATATATGAGACAAAGTCAACCTGACCACAGGCTTTAGAGACAAAGTCAACCTGACCACAGGCTTTAGAGACAAATTCAACCTGACCACAGGCTTTAGAGACAAGGTCAACCTGACCACAGGCTTTAGAGACAAGGTCAACCTGACCACAGGCTTTAGAGACAAAGTCAACCTGACCACAGGCTTTAGAGACAAAGTCAACCTGACCACAGGCTTTAGAGACAAGGTCAACCTGACCACAGGCTTTAGAGACAAGGTCAGTCTGACCACAGGCTTTAGAGACAAGGTCAGTCTGACCACAGGCTTTAATAATTAAATACAATACTTTTTAATTCGTAACAAAAAAAAATGGATGTATGTATGTACACCACTTGCAGTGATCAGTGGTTTAAGTGAGTTGCATTTATAATTAAATCAATACTTCATATTTCAAAAGAACACATTGTCTTGTTTAAATATACTGTCATGCTTACCTCCAGCTTTGACAAGAATCCTTGCTATGTTAGCATGTCCATTGAATATAGCATCATGTAGTGGTGTTGTTCCACACTTGGGAGCCGCAAATAGGTCTACACCACACTTAGATGGCTTACTTGCTTTATCTACAGAATGATAGAAAAAAAACAATCATTTAGTGTGATCATATTGTTTTACACAATTCCTTGTAATGTCCTTTCAGTGTGTATGTCAACATAAATGTGTATGGTTGAATTCCAATCAATGTCCCATCTTCTTTTTCAAATGCAGAAATAGTTGCTTTTCCATAAAAAACTTGTGATGCTTGTATGAATGAATGAAACTGAATGAATGAATGAATGAATGAATGAATGAATGAATGAGTGTGTGTGTATATAATATATATGTATGGTATGTATGTACGTACATACTTGTGGGTATGTATGTATGTATGTATGTATGTATGTATGTATATGTGTGTGTGTGTATGTATGTATGTATGTATGTATGTAAGTATGTATGTATGCATGCATGCATGCATGCATGTATGTATGTATGTATGTATGTATGTATGTATGTATGTATGTGTGTGTGTGTGTGTATGTATGTGTATGTACGTACGTACCTACGTACGTACGTACGTACGTAATGTAGGAACATACATTTGGGTGTGTGTGTGTGTGCGTGTGTGTGTACGTATTTACTATGAGCTTCTTTGCTAAACTCATAACAAACTCGGTTTCTTTTCATCATCACTGAGCTGACATTCTAAGCTAGCATTAATCATCATAAGTCAACCGTACCTTTGGCAAAGAATGACAATATGGTAGGAGTTGATTTATACTTCAGCAGTTCTTTAACAATAGTAAAGTTGCCATGGTTACAGGCTTCATGTAATGGAGTCCATCCAGCATTGTCCTTGGCATTCACATCAATTCCCGGAAAACTTAACAGTTCTTTGACTTTAGCTAAATTGCTCTTCATACATGCGAGATGTAGAGGTGTCTCACCTGTGTTAAAAAGGAAAAGATGCAAATATAGCACTTAAACTTCCTATTGTACATAATTTATTCAGGTAAAGAAAAAGAATCTAATAATATCCACACTGTACTTCCAAATAGCTGCAAATATTTTTACAAGAAAAATGAAAGATTGTCTATTTTCTGAAAAACAAGGTGGTAAAAGTAAACCCTAAATTTCTGTGATGATTTCAAAAGTGACTGAAGTGCATTCACGTCCCATATAATCTGTCACCTTTGTATCATGTTTGAAAGAAATCAGATATTGCATGTCTGTGAAATGATATATTGCAGATGGACGGAGCCCATGCCACCCCCTGAGGGTGGGGGTGCTAAAAATGACTAAATGAGTAATCCAAGATTTTCTTACCTCTGGCATTTCGCTTATGGACAGCCAGGACTTTTTTCTTTTGTTGTTCATTTTCACTACCCGTATTTGTTGGTGAAAACGGTGTCCTCTTTCTGCCACCTTTTTGAACAAAACTCTTCACGGTATTAGAGTCCCTGTAATGTAAATAGTAATATTTTAATGCTATGAAAAGGATTTAATCTATATGTTTACAAAGGTGGCAATGGATTGCATGCCCCCAGGGAGTTGAGGAGTAAAATCTGCTCTTGTACTTTTATAGGTCCATGCCAGGAGTAGTATTTGTAAAGGGCTTTCAACATAGAGTCGGAAAACACCATATAAAAACTCACATTATTTTCATTTTTGAAATATTAAGTTGATACTTACGCTAAAGTATGCAATGCTGCCGGTGATCTGGTTGACTTTTTACTTCTGGCTATCATTGTAGGCTGTTGATTCTCAATGTTGCCAACATTACTCTTGTCAAGTACATGGGCTAGAGTGGTGTTTTCAGGTCCTTTTGGTAGTAAATATAGGTAGCAACAAACCTTCAAAAAAAAATGAAGCGAAATAAAAATTTGAGAAACAGGATTTGTAGTATATGCTGAGAAATAATATCTGTTCCAAAAAAAGTGACAGATTTATGGAGAATGTCACTTTTTGTCGCAGATGATAATAAATGACAGGAACTTTAAACATACTTGTCTTGTAATAGTCATTAGGCCTAACACAAAAAAATTGTGTGGTTCTGATTACGCTCAATTTTAGAAGAGGTGGGGTAGGTAGATTTCTAATTTTGTATCAGGTAGTTATGTTTTCTGTTGTTTTCCATATGGTCTCTGTGTTATTGGTTTCTTCTCATCAGACGTACAGCCATTACAGATTGGAAGAACAGTTTTATATTGTCTTTTTAAGTTGATGTCAGTTTACTCATCCACTATTTCTTGTGAGACTTCACGATTTTATTTTTTTCTCACATACATAAAAAAAATGTTTGGGGTCGGCAGTGAAAAATTAGGTAGGGTGGGTAACTGGAACCAAACAATTTTTTTCTTGGCCTTATTTGAAATGAATAGTTCACAAGCTCTTTGAATTTGTCAAGACAGAGATTTGGGTATATGTGATGTCATCACAAGAGAGTTTCCCATGACCCCTTGCAGGAAATCACCAAAATGGCCAATCACATGTCAGTGCAGCGGGGTTTCTTTACAAGATTTCAAAGTTGACTAAGTTACCAAATAGACACTTTATCACACAAAAATCAAATGTAAGTTGATATCAATAATCAATACAAGTATACTAAAGGCAGAAATAAGTCTGACTGGACTTTTCCTTTAAGTTGATAGCAGTAATCAATACAAGTGTACTAAAGGTAGAAATAAGTCTGACTGGACTTTTCCTTTAGGTTGATAGCAGTAATCAATACAAGTGTACTAAAGGTAGAAATAAGTCTGACTGGACTTTTCCTTTAAGTTGATAGCAATAATCAATACAAGTGTACTAAAGGCAGAGGTAAGCCTGACTGGACTTTTCATTTTAAGTTGATAGCAGTAATCAATACAAGTGTACTAAAGGCAGAGGTAAGCCTGACTGGAATTTTCATTTTAAGTTGATAGCAGTAATCAATACAAGTGTACCAAAGACAGAAATAAGTCTGACTGGACTTTTCCTTTAAGTTGATAGCAGTAATCAATACAAGCACACTAAAGGCAGAGGTAAGCCTGACTGGACTTTTCATTTTAAAGCCTGCCAACTCATACTTCTTGCTTTCTTTTGTTTGTGAAATTAGTGATTGCAAAACAAAGATGCCAACCCATAACTTGAATGATTACATTCTCTACAGTAAATAGTTTCCTTACAAGTTTTTGAAGTGACAACTTCTTGTGACAGAGTGGTTTGTTTTCGGGATGAATCAAGCTGTTGTCATAGGTACCAAGTAGACACTCCGCCAGTCTCATCCTCAACCATGCAGGCTGGGTTGTCTCCAATAATAAACTCACACTGTTGTAACAATTTAGAAGGCCACCTGTGAAGATCAAAATATGGTAAGGCTGCATTTACACACCAATATTTCCAAATACAAAACACCAATATCGCATCGTTCTCATTTTGATGCATTTTATGCGTAGACACAATAGCCCGCATACTGACTATTTATACAGAAACAGCAAGAATGAAAACAGATTGTTTTCAAAACAATCCACTTTTAACTGCATTTTCAAATTGTTGCGTTTCCATGTGCATTTTTGCTGGCTCATAGTGTACAGTAGATGTAAAAGTCACAAAATAATTGTGTTTGCATTTGAAAACAGTATTGTTTAATCAGTGGGCAAATATTATTGTTACATTTTCATTGCTATGACAGTCTCTGACTCATAGTGACAAGGCCCCTTAGGGTCACGATTACTTTTCTTGGCTGAACAGAGAGCAATAATTCAGAATATTTTCATTTTTACTATGCACAAGCCAATTTGAACAAAAAAATATGGAATTTATACTCTGGTCGTTCTACGTTATGACAACGCACATCTATGTCACAATTGACAACGCGTGTCTACATCACTGGTTCTGCTGTGTTTGAAATATGAGTCAAAACATTCAAAATTGCCATTACTTTCCAAGACTTTTCTTTGATATTACTGGTGCTGGTATAATTATGTTATTCTTCAATATTTTTCCTCATTCTGCCTAGGGTTTTCTCACTACTCGTCTATAGACTCATAGTGACAAAGCCCCCTTAGGTCACTCATATTTTCCTTGGCTGAACGAAGGAAATATTGGGAGTAATATATAATTGAACACATTGCTGTGTATCTGATACATACCTTCAGTGACAGCATTCATTATCTCTTTGGCAAAATCCAGTTCATTGATCTCATTATTTAGACCATTCATGTCTAGTTTGACATTTACTTGTTGGTAACATTCTGCTGCTATGGTAACCATTCTCTGTACCATGTTCAGTAACTGAGTCTGACAAAAAATATGAAAAAAATAAAATGACATTTTGCAATTCACAATCTCCTGAGGCTTAGGGACCTTTAGAAATTACAGGGAGCAGGGCCTGGGGTGGGGTCACCTTTTACAAATCGGTCCTACAACTATGCCACAGGGAGTCGGTGTTAAAATGTTTTTCAATCAAATATTTGAAAAGAGAGGGTCATATTTTAGAGACAGGAAGTTGAGGGAGGATCACTTTTTAGCACATCGGAATAGGGGGAGGGTCACATTTCATGCCACAGACTAGACCTTGATTTCCCCTGGCCCTCCCACCTGTAATTACGGAAGGCTCCCTTATGGGCCATTACCATAAATATGGTATATGATATGTGTTCAAATAGATTCTGACCATTTCATGTTGAGATCTATTTTGTCTGTCTTTGATCTAAGATAAGGTTGTCATCTGCTAGACACCCCTAAGAATATCCCAAAAATATGAAATAAATCCTATCATATACTAGTTAAAAGTTAACACCCTTAAAACATACCTGCCAAATATCAAGCCCATTTTTTTTTTTATAGATATCATAATCAAATACATATAGTTCAATCATTTTTTAAAAGTCACCTAACTTGAAACCCAAAGTAACATGGAGTCGTGGGTGGGATTGGCTGACTCTGTAGGTTGTTGGCTTGAGCCTCACTGCTGTCACTTGTTTTTGAATGGCTAAATCATTGAGCTTGAAGAAAAGTTGAACCATGCCAGTGTCCCATTCTTATTTCTACCCTCAGGACTTGCCAATTGGGGTTTTAAAAAAGACAAGCCCCATCAAACTACTAATAGTTCGGGTGTACAAGAAGTTTTTGCTAAATGACAAATTTCTCACATTTTACACTTTGAAAAGTGCAAGTACTAGATACATCAGACACTAGCAACATTTTACTTTTAACTTACTGTGTTGGGTTGTCTCATAGCTAACTTGAGAGTTTTCACAAGAAAGTCAAGCAACGTGATAACAGCTGTACTGATAGCATTAGGATATCCATTAGGCCACAATAAACAGGATAGTATACACTGTCTAGTGAGGGCAGGCTTCATATGGGGTGTCTTCCTAGGTGAAGTCTTCTGTCTGCAAAACAAAATCAGTAAGATCTTTATTTCCATACGCCAAAAAGAAATCAAAACTAAAGCATGTATGTTCTCCCTGAACTAGGATGCAAAGTCCTCTTGTACAATAAAAATCATGAAATCTGAAGAAGAAAACACCCTCTAAATCAAAAGAAACCAAGCCAAATTTCCAGAGATCAAGTATGCTTCACGAAATCACTGTAAAATCAGTATTCCTACATATAAATTCTCAATTGATTTTACTTACAGAAAGAAGAGATATCAGTTGAGATTTACACTTTTACAGTATCTAAAATGGTAGACTCTAGTGAAAGTTACACAGAGTCAAAAATACCCTAAAATACAGACAGTAAATGTGGCCATTCCAACTGTAATGGGCACGATCTGTATGAAGATTATATGTTAATGAAGGTGTTGCATTGTGGCTGAACTCAACAAAAATCTTACTAACTGTTTCATTTTATCGTCTAGCATGACAAAAATACTAGCAATAATGGTGCATTTTATTGTCTGGCTCAATAAATATCCTACTAATATTGTAACATTTTATCGTCTTACTTGACAAATATCTCTATTGATATCATAATTATCAAAGTTACTATTGTTATACACTGTAGTTAGAAAATATAGCAAATGTGAATAATCACCATCACTTTCCCGTTTTAAGCTTAACTAAAGCTTCCACATATGATTATGTAATACTCAGGTATTCCTTCTTCATTCAGATAGAAAATTCTTGAGACATAACGACCTTTTGTCACTACTCATATTTTGACTCGTGATGATTTATATTGGGAATAAAAGATGAATGTATTGGGAATAATGTCAATATATTGTTAGTGTCATTCTACTGGCAAGTTTAACAATTTCCCCAGTTGAAATCAAGAAAGTAGTTATTACAATGAAAAGATGAAAAGTATAACTTCACAAATCTTACCTCTCAACAATAGCTATGAAATCTTGTTCAAACAGAGTGACAAGATATCGGAGTAGTAATGTACAATTATTCCTGTCAAAGTTGGTGACACTTGTGTCAGAGTTTGACTCAACTTTCACAGCTCTATTGTCTTCAGTGCTTGATGGAATATTGCCATGTTGATCACTTGATGGAGGGTTGCCATGCTGATCACTTGATGGAGGGTTGCCATGCTGATCACTTGATGGGGGTTTACCATGTTGATTAGTATCACCTGATGGAGGCTGGCAATGGACCTGTTGCTTATTGTACCCACCTAACGATTGGATAGCTGCATCACAGTTATCTGTCTCCCCTGGATCTTTTCCAAGAGCCATGCTAAAAGCAAAACATAACTACATCATTTAAGATATTGTTGGTTGGAAATATTACAGTGCATCTGTATATTTCTTTCAAAATCATTCCAATTTGAAAGGTTTTGAATGACACTTCAATTGTGCAGGAGGGTCTATGAATTGTGTAAGTTCATTTCATTTATGCAAATTGTCGCAAGAATCTGTATTCATGCAATCTTGCTATCTTAAATAAAGTGTAGAATGGGGGAGTCAATGGCAAGACCCACAACCCTCACATGAAACATCCTCATTATTCAAGTACATGTACATGTATAATGATAGCATTCTTCTAGTCCCAGTACTGTACCTGATAACATTGCAGACAAAAGTCCACTCTCCTCCTGAACTACAATCTTGTCTTTCATTGTACATAGTTGTTGATAGTGACTGCATGTACATCAATCTGAGTGCTGGTGATGTGGCAGGACAGTGAAGACACAACACTTGCTTTAATAGATGGTATGCTCCGAGAACAACAGCTTGGTTACTCGACTGAAACAAACATCATTTAGTATTATAAAATCACAAGTTACTTGGTTAAACAAAGTATTAGATACAAATTCAAAGTTGGGTATGTCATACTGAGATTACTTGAAAATCTGATACATCAGACATGAATATTAATTTTACTTATTCTTATATATAACTTACTACGGAATTTGTCATTCTGATGAGGATCGTCAGGCAAGTTGAAGACAGATCGAAAGCTCACTGCTAAAAAACTTTTAACTGTTTGTGCGTTGTAACCATTGTAAATCATATAATGTGTATCAGTGATTACTTGCATTGGTGCATGCAGAAACCGTTGCAAACTTTTTGCAAAAGATAGCAACAATTTTCCATACATGTATTTCTTTAAGAAATGTTTCCGTTTAATATAAACATTTGTCATACATGTACATGTAGTAATGACGTGATTCCCAGAGTTGAAACTCAGAGTATTTGCACTCGTGCTTCCAGTGGTTTCTGTATCAATTTGTAGTAAAAGCTATCATCAATCTAACTACAAAGTTGATGCACCAGATTGTGCTAGTAATCTGATATACCGGTATTTGTAATAATCTTGGGTGCACCACGCTTGTATTCAAATGTCACCGGGTTCTGTTATATTAATATGAAAAGTGCTCAAGTCTTTACCTTCATCATAGTTATCATCAATTGATGCATCAGATATGGAGGTGGATATCTTGTAGTTGATATATGGGATTGTAATCCACCAATAACACCAAACCACATTCCTTCCTCTATAGTTGCTTCAATCATACTAGCAATGGTTCTGTTGAATGGCAGTGCACATTTTTTCTTGGCCTGAAATAACAACTTTGTTTTCTATCACACGCACAAATAAAGTATTTTAAACTGAAATGAAACACCGGTTTCTAGCTTATACACAAAGTATTTGACACTGAAATAACAACTTATAATATAAGTTTCTATCACATGATATGCAAAAAGGTATTAGAGTGAAAAAACAAAACACTGCTTGCGATCCTGTAGACATTACCAGCCAAGTTTTTACTGTAATAATAATATAACTATATCAACTTGACGTATTTTTGGAAAATTTATTCAAATACAATCATCACTTGTGCCATTCCCAAGTGATTTAATGTTGAAGCAGGAGGAAACCGAAGTACCTGCCAGGAAAACCTGCATTGTTTAGTAGGGTCAAACTGAGCATCACCCTTTTTATATAAAGTAATGTGACACACAATAACAGCAGGATACATGATATCACATGTCAATTACTTCTGAATCAGTACACATCGTCCAAAGAGGCCGTAGGCACTGTTCTGTTAGGCAATATATAAAATAAATTAAGTGTTTCCCATAACCCGACTGACCCTAGATTAAGCCTCTGACCTTAAACATTTTTTTAAACATTTAAAACAAAAAGATAAGAAATTCTGTCTTCATGCACGTCTGTTTTCTTTCCTCTGTGACGTCATCATGTATAGACATGATGAAACTACTAACATCACAGAAGAGGTATTCTGACCGACATTTTGTTTGTTCTTGGGTTGAAGCAATACTTTTCAAATATAAAAACAATTAAAAAGATAAAATGAAATAAAATCTATCCTATTTTCTGAGGCCATGTTATCAGAAACACATTATTTTTTTCATATTATCATTGAAACCAAACCAGGTTTAAATTACTAAATTAATACATCAGTATTTTTTGCTAAGATTTGGGGACCCCAATAAACTAAAGGAGGGAAATATGATAAAACTTCCACAGATCTGAATTCCTTGTACCCAAATTTAAAAGAAAAATGTTACTATATTTATGTATGATACACTAAATTCATTCCTACCTTGAACTGTGGAGGTATTGGTAGCATCTCAAAACAATATGGAACAAAACTTGGACCGCTTTGTTCTGACTACAAAAACAAATAAAACAAAAATGGTTATGAAAATGACAGGTAACTTTATCAACTTAATAGTTCAATGTCCATGGTAACCTCTTTTTTCATATCAGTTACTATCAATTTTAGTGATTCAATGTACAAGTTGATGAGATATGACTGACATATTGATAGACCGTCGATACTTGCTAATGATGGTTGAATGATAAGAGCAATTGGATCAGATTCTGTATGTTGAGTGTTGAAGTCTGTACCTAATACAACTATCATTGATACATGTTACTCACATTTCCAATAACACTTCCATTAAGTAGGAGAGTCTAATCAGTGTTTTTGCTATTATTGGTTTTGAGACCCCAGTAACAGAAAGGGGGAAAGATGTAAAAGTAGCAGCGTTTCTAAAAGAATCTATCATAATTTTGTTTGGGAACCCAGGTAAAATGACATGCAAACCTCGGTAGATTTTACCTGCTTACCACCCATAACAAAAACACTGCTAATGAAAAGAATTGACAACTGGTAATAATAACAATAATAATATACAGATGTTGAATAGACTGTGCTATATACAAAACTATGATCTCAGTTGTATTTGCATTACACTAACGTTTACTGAGGGTAAAAATCTTATAAATCACATAAATTTCTGCTAAAAATCAGAGCACATGTTCCTAGTTACAGGCAAGGTTTTTTGTTGTGTAGTACCCAGAAGCATGCAGGAATGAATGAATTAGACAGCTGTACTTGAATCATTTTCCTAATATAAACAGTTTCAATACCTTTTTCTTCCTGACTCTCAGGATAATGTCTCTCACACGGTCTTCTGATTCCAATAGTTTCCTTTTCACTCCTCTGGGATCACCAAATGGTGAAACGGTTGGTGTGGAGATATTCTTTTGATGTTCATCCTTCATAAGAGCTGTAGTGATTGCTTCAGTCAACAGCTTTTGGGGAATGTGTTGAATTCTTTTTCCTGATTTTGAAGATATTAATATATTTTATTTAACTTAGGCAAAATTTAAAAAAAAAATGTTTTATTTCCAATAACATGACTTCAGAAATTAGGGTTACATATAGGTCGGAATTTTATTTCATTTTACTTTAAATTTTAAAAAAATTACTTTGACCCCAAGATAAGATACTTGTCAGTCCCAATGCTTCTGAGAGAGTTTGATGAGGTGTGAACTGAGGAAATGAAGACAATTATAAATAGATGAACTCCTTATACAGACTATACTGTTATAGCTCGCGAAGCAGCCTCGTAGTGGTTCAATGACTAGTATGCATGTGCGTACTATGCGATATTTTTTTGGTGGTATTACCCAAGGATGTATTGCGGCGCAATGACTACGCATGTGTGTTCTATATCCTATGCACATTCTCCATGCGGAGGGCGCTATCTACAATATCATCATGAGGAAGCCGGTCACAAATGAATCTATCCTGTACGAGCTTATGGGCTTTGCCTAGTTATGATATCATAAAAGACCTGGCTTAAACTAGGGTCGAATGAGTTATCGGAAACATTATTTTTAAAATTTGATTTGTAAAATAATGTAGTATGTACCTCTGAAATAAAAATGTAAACTTTTACTGTTGCTTTGTCCAATAAAACTCCATCTCATTTTCAGTTGAAATCAAAAAGAAAAATGCAGGGTTACCACGCAATATGTTTAATACAACTTTGTAGGTATTGATAAGACAAGATTTTAACAGAAAGCAAATCACCTGGAGTTGAGGCAGCACTATTGGTAGCAGAAGAACTCTGACTGTTCAACAGAGAATTGCTTGTTGACTGACTACTTGGTTTTGATGATGATGATGATGATGAGGAGGATGATGATTCTCTCGATGATGAACCAATAGATAATCCAGCTGTATAGATGGACACACAAAATGGTTTTGTATCTGGTGTGGTGTCCTGAAAAGTAAAAAAAAAATCAAGCTATATGCATTTCTCTGAGATCTGCTTCCTCGAGCAACTGTATTTTATGTTGCCAGCATGGAAATACCTTTGATCAGAAGTACTGATTATGTCAAAATGTAGTGTATATCCCTTCCTCAGGACCTATGCTGTCTTGCAGATTATGTTTATGTAAAAATAAAGTGTATACCCTTCCTCAGGACATATTCTGTCTTGAAGTGTTTGATAGAGAGTACTGACTGGCAAAATGCAGTGTATATCCCTTCCTCAGGACATGTACTGCCTTGAAGTGTTTGATGTCAAATACAGACTATGTCATAATACAGTGTATATCCCTTCCTCAGGACACATTCTGTCTTGAAGCGTTTGATGTACAATACAGATTATGTCATAATACAGTGTATATCCCTTCCTCAGGACCTATTCTGTCTTGAAGTGTTTGATGTAAAATAGAGATTATGTCAACATGCAGTGTATATCCCTTCCTATCTTGAGTCTGAAATATTTGACCAAGAAGTATAGAATACATGCATATCATAGCTTATTTTCCATGATGGTTGAGTAGACAAATTTGTTATCAATACCTGTAGAAGAGTCTCAGCAATATAATCAGGTGATAAACAAGGAATTCCTCTTCTGGAAAATGCTTTCACATTGTTCTCAAACTTCTTATCAACAAAGACATGAGTCAATGTCTTTGCCAAACCATTCAGATCTTCAAGTTTAAATGTGGGTGGTACAACTTTAGCACCTCCTGCTTCCAACAACCTATAAAACAAATTTGGAAATTATAATTTATATTTTAATTTATGATGGGGATCTTATTGTCGATGGCTCATACCTTGGTAAACTCATGTATTGCTCTGGTAATCGAGGCTTCGGTTTACTAACAAGATAGTTGCAAAATAAAACTATTGTCTGCAACATGTTGATACAGCGGTGATAAGCTAATGAATGGGCATTGGTATAATTATAGTCTTAAAGCTAGTCCTATATATAAACTTGCAGTGTACTGTTTTGGGACTTCCAATGTTTACACAATCTAGATCACAGGGTGATTAGAATCACACAACAGAGGAACCGCTATCACCCACTTGTGTACTCTACCAAATTGAACAAAATTAGTTTTACTTTGTGACTGAAGCCTTGATTGCCAGAGTAGTACTTACAGGGACCTGAGTCAACTCTAGTCCAACTGAAGCCTTGATTGCCAGAGCAGTACTTACAGGGACCTGAGTCAACTCTAGTCCAACTGACATCCAGAGTAGTACTCACAGGGACCTGAGTCAACTCTAGTCCAACTGAAGCCTTGATTGCTAGAGTAGTACTTACAGGGACCTGAGTTAATAGTCCAACTGACATCCATTTATCTAAATATTCAAGTGAGTCTAGGGCATTCCATGAGAATTTCAACACTAACCGTTTATAAACAATTGGTCGCCTTTTTATGTTTTCTACCATAATCATTGTTTTCCATCCTTGGAATGGCCCACAGCTCTTTTCCTCTCTATTCTCTCTCCATCGTTTTGGTGCCATCAGTAAAGGAATGGGATAATCATGATTTTCAGTAATTTTCTGTCCCCACTCATACTTGGCAGCATTCAACCATTTTCCAGCTTTTGCACTTGCATAGACGTAGTCTCTTGTCACCAACCATTTTCCTGTCATGATATACAGGACCAAGTCAATAATGAATTCTGACAGTGTTCTTTATCACAAAGTAACATCAGTCTTTACCACCAAGGATAGTTTGCAAACGAGGGAGAATAACTCAGAATATGTATGTCAATCTGGGTATTAGATTTTGAAATGAAATAGTTGGAAAAGGGAAGTTGCCCACCACTTTCGCTTTCATTATTACTTATAATTTGTTGAAAACAAAATTGCTTGTGGACTTATCTTGCTTTTCCTTTATTCTTTATTTAGTTAGCTATACTAATAAAAATAATCAGCTCAGACAACTGGGGAAATATTACTTACATATATGTAGGTCATTAATTACTGACATCAGTGCAAGTACATACTATACTGGATAGGAAGGTAATACATTTGAAGTGAGTGGATATCATATGAACCTCATGTATATACCAGTAAAACTCACCTTGAGCACAGCCACACAAATACTTCTCACTTCGTATAGGTTTACCAGACACAATGTGGGTACATTCAGGTTTGTACTCCTATTGATAAAAATTGTAAACCTATGTTGTAGAGTCATTAAAGTTGGCAACATATGGAATTGATTATTAGCAGAATGGAAAGTAGAGAGGGAAAGAGAGAGAGAGAGAGAGAGAGAGAGAGAGAGAGAGAGAGAGAGAGAGAGAGAGAGAGAGAGAGAGAGAGAGAGAGAGAGAGAGAGAGAGAGAGAGAGAGAGAGAGAGAGAGAGAGAGAGAGAGAGAGAGAGAGAGAGAGAGAGAGAGAGAGAGAGAGAGAGAGAGAGAGAGACAAACACTGTGTTAAACTTTTCCCTTACACATACCATTGAATACATGTGTATCTGATACTAGATAATAGTATTGATAAAACAATCGCGCTGTATAAATTGACAATTTTTTTCACTTCACTTTTTACCTGATTTTACAATAAATGTTAGCCAGTCTAGTACTGTATGACAACTTGTGAATTGTTAATTACAGCTAAAATAGCAGTGTTTGCCAGGAGACTAGTAATACTAGTATATGTAATATATACATTCATGATCAAAGTTGATCATTAGTAAGTTTAGGTTCTTGTCTAGCAAGTAAAACAACAATCTCAGCTTGCTAAATGATAGCAGGTGATTAATAAATAATATGTACGTAGTGCTATGTACAGTCTTCTCGCAAACACCCCTTGTTTTAGCTGTACATGTGTAGCAATTTGCCATATGGAGCAACAAGCGTTGCTGTGTATCATGGTAAATTTCTCTAAACCATGTCAGTATTCTTGTTTGTTATAACACTTGGAGTGATGTTGAATCCACATGAGTTTGAAGAAGATAAAAGTTAAAAGAGGCTTTTGAAGGATCTGTAACACATTACCTGCGTTTCAGTCTAGTAGCATTTGACAACTTGTAGACTTAATTACAGAGCTAAAAAAAACAGCAGTGTTCGCTAAAAGATTATATGTAACAGTATGTTACTATATAATATGGAACAAATTACCTGTGTTTCATAGTAAACTCCTCCTAAAGCCAGGATCTGCTTTGCAAGTTGAACCTTCTCATGACCTGGAAATGCTGTCAACAAGAATTTGTACTGACAATTTTTGTATTTACTGGTTGAATGTCTATTTGGTTTGTTGACATCCATTGTGCTATTTGGGTTGTTGGCATACATGGCTCACTAGAAGTTTATCAAACTTCACCTCTGCCAGTTACTCCATAACTTATACTTCTCTGGTCATAAAATACAATCTGGATCAGCAGTCAATGACACCTCAAATCCTAGTTGAAAAACAACATAAAATTCATCATGTTCATGTGTTTGGAAATAAATGGGTTTCTAAGAGTGGAATGAAGAGAGCCATTTTTGAGGACAAGGACAGGTCCTAAAAACCTACAATTTACAAAGTATATGTACAACAATAGGAAATGGAATCAGAGATGTTTCCTATCCATTGTCTATGGTATAACCAGTGTTATTCTATCTCTTTTACACATATTGGTCATATCAAGGAGGTGTTTATCTCTGAATCCTCTCTCCATCCCTTATACCGCCATGGTTATATTAATTATGTTTCAATCTTATCTATCGACAATCTATTCCATATACAATATTAATAACATCAAAAGTAAGTTTCTGGTCTTTCCCCCAATTAATTGACATGATATAGAGAATGTGTGCAATGGGCAAGTTGTATAGCAAAATTTGACAACAACGAACTGTCTAGTCACTTCAACTAGTCGTTGGTGTCAAATTTTGCTGTACAAAAAGGAAACCGCGCAGCTGCAGTGTTTGACGGACATGCTCGACGGACATGTTGATGATGATGTAATCATTGTAGTGTATGTATGAATGAATGTTACTACGAAGTCACTTGTGTTCTATTCAAGAACGGTCATATTACGAATATTTCAAAAAAAAATACCACCACTTGTGTTGCATCGTAAATACCTAATAACGAAATTATTTTGTGACAATTCTTGAAAGTTAAATAGAACATAGTTCACAAGCGACTGTGGTAACGAACCACCATCATGACCATTGTCATTAATATTGTGGATCGTGAGTTTACCGCGAAATCCGTACTGTCGCAGTATTCTCTTCAGTAATGACTACTTCATTCAACTACATATTATAAAATTTTACCCAGCTATTATCTCTACCGATATAGAACTGTTGTTATTTCAAAAACTATCTAAATTACAGTAGTTACCTTTTCCAGTCTTGATCTTTTCAGTTCACTGCTTACAAAGTTGACGAGACTTCGAAATTGGCGCTCGTCGGTAATAAAGACCAGACGATTTATGACAAGGGGGAGAGGGAACCATGCACAAAGGTTCTTTCCGGTCTTCATGGTCATTGTGTCTGTATTTTGCTCTAAACATACTGAAAATTTTGAATAGATTAACCAAAAATGCGTGGTAAATAACTTATCTAGATTTGCTTGGTCCATCATAGTACGACAAATAGTACAGGAATAGGATTAATAAACCTTAGTGGTCGAATGGTTTGTCCGGAAAAGATTACGTGACGTTGAGGTCATACAAGGGTCAAATTGTCTGTTAGTAATATTCTAAGCGCTTGTCTTCTACAATAAAAAGAGAGAAGAGCTTGAACATTCCTCATTAGATTATTGTTCATCTTCTAATATTATTATTACTGTTTTAAAAAGATTTGTTAATATTGGGAGTTATACTTCACATTTTGACTTCGCATCGTGGTACTGAAAATAAATACAACAAAGGGATTTACGTTAGTAGACCGAGGAAGCAATCAAGTTAACAAGATGATGAGCTATAGTTCAGCGCGATCCGCTCGAGCTGAGACCCGCAGCAGAGCGAAAGATGAAATCAAACGTGTTATGCAAGCAATTGATAAAGTACGGAAGTGGTAAGTATGAAACTTGAATTGTTTTCGTTTGAAAGTGTTAACCGATGTCGCCGCGGCTCTGTGCTGACATTTTCTTTTGTCAATATTTCAATAAAATCGCGGTTAAAATGAATTTCCTGTGACATTTAACGATATTTTATCAATAATACATATCGTAAGTTCTGTTCACAAGTACACAATTTAGAAAGGACTAGCCAATGGAGATTGGGAGAATGTTTTAGTAACTGAGCTGAGGCCTTGGTTGTACTCGATGAAATTTCCGCCATTTTTAATATATTCAGCGGTGTGGTTTTAACTTGTCTTTTTTCTAGAATATCATGTACATTTCTTCATAATTTTGCTACGAACTGGCCGACACGTAACATGTGAAACAAAAACACTGGCGTTGTACATGTGCCGGGACGATATATTCTATTCATTCATCTGTATACTCGCATTGTCAGCTGACAGGTGGAAATCCGATATACAACGCATTGTAAGCTTGTGTCATCACCCCCTCTGGTAAACGTAGGCTGTTCCGTCTCGATCTGTTACCACTACTGAAATTTCAGTTTTGATTGTTTTGAAAGTGTGAAGTACGATAAAAAACTAAAGTCTTTTAGTGAGGCCTCAGACCCCCCCCCCCCACTCCTTCTAACGTAATCCTGTTTTCCCAACTTGCAATTTTTTGTGCACAAAGAAATAAACCCCAGGGCCCTGGACTGGTAGAAAGATGCAATCAATTTGAAATTAGTATGTATATGTAGACTTACTATGAATACAAAGCCCTCATTCCCAACATGTAATTTGTGTCATGGTGAAAATTCTTCCATTTTTCGATTTGTGATATTTGTTAGAAATATCTGTAGGGGTACAAAACAGATTCCATTAAAAGTAAAATCATTTCATAGGATAAGAACCACAATGGTTTTTTTAAAAAAACACCCCAAATTAATTTTATTTATTGTACATTGAACTGCAATCTGATTAAAATCCGATGTGGTGAAAGCGGCTAGATGTCCTTATTTACCTCTATTCATCGTGTTGTGACGTTTGTTTTGTTCGGAGTGATCGCCGCCTTCCCACGTGGGAAGGCGGCGATCACTCCGAACAAAACAAACATCACAACACGATGAATAGAGGTAAATAAGGACATCTAGCCGCTTTCACCACATCGGATTTTAATCAGATTGATTGAACTGTTGATCTAACCCCTAAGACATGGCAGTTGACAGTAATAATGCTCTTCTTGCAGGGAAAAGAAATGGGTGACAGTTGGTGATTCTTCGCTTCGAATTTACAAATGGGTACCTATTGCTGAAGATAAGAAAAAGGGTAATGAGAAAAATAAAGAAAATGAAGATGGTACTCAGTCAGAACAACAGCAACAAACAGAACAGCAGCAGCAGCAACAACAACAACAGCAGCAGCAAGGACAAGAACAAAAACAAAAACAGGAAAAACAACAACAACAACAACAACCACAGCAACCACAGTCACATCAAGAAAATTCAGGCCAGAACTCTGGTACATCAAACTCTCAGGGTATGAAAATACAGTTAGAGTTTGAATTCATAAAGTTTAAAATTACAAACCATGCTAGTCATTCATTGCTGACAAGTAACTTGCTAGTGTAGCACAATATTGGCATACACTGTAACATGTTTTCATATGTACGACGGTAAGGTTTGAATTTAACGTCCATACTTAATCAGACTTAGCCAAGTGAACAGTTTCAACTACAATTTTTTGTATTGATTTGCATTTCTCTATCAGACTACCACATTATAATTTGTTAGCTGAGAAACTGTGTAGTAGTCTATGTATAAACTTTCAAATATAGTCATTCCAGTTGACAGAAATGTACATGATAGCATGGAAATGAGGTGTTAGAAATGATTTGATGAAAAATCGTGGTAACTAAAATATGATTAACACTGGACAGACTATACTGGACCCTGACTACACCTGTCTCAATATGTACAGTTTCTTTGATTTTTGAAATCAGTTAGGTTAGCAAAGCACTGCATTTATATTATAAGATGAATCTCAGTTTGTTATCTGAGTAATGTCAATTTTACTAGAGAATCAGTCTCTTCAAAAATACCAACTCACTCGTAACTTTAGTGTAATAATTTCACACAAATAAATTTACACATGTATGTAGTTATGTAGTTTGTTATCCATTGTCTTCTAACCAATCAGCATGAACCTTACAAGTGCTTCAAGTCATATCTTTACATTTTTTCATCTTTGACAGAATCTGATGCAGGCCAGAGTAGTGAACAGACTGCCTCACAAACAACTGCATCAAAACATCCATCCCAGCCTAGGCACAGAGATATAGTGGCATTATTAAATGAGGATTCCAATTCAAGACTTAGTAAGTTACTTGTTAGTTTACTCTTGTAGGAGGCTAAGTACCAAAACTGTAAGTTATGCATTCCTTGACTTGTGCAGATTCCAACTCTAGGCTAGTTAAATTACATGACTTTGGTACAATTCTAAGTACAAAAACTAAGTTATTGTAATTCAGTGGGTGACAGTACCCTCAACATTCATGCAATAATTTGTCGTGTCATGCCCAGGCACACTTTGACCAAATTGTTGAATCATAATTTTCTCCAAAAGTAAGCAAAATGATATTTTCTTAAGTATTTAATGCTCCGTTTAGTATATGATAAAACCTTCACAGGCTGATATGGGTTTTGTGGACCTGCATAGTTAGTACCAAGGTTGGGCCCTAATGCAATACACAACCTTGGTCTGCAAAACCCATATCTGGTTTGTAAAGATTAAGCTTGAATACTTTTCACAGTATCTGTAATGACTATTGTACAGTATAAAGTTGTTGATAATTCCTTTCATTCTCTGACAGCACCAGTGTCGGCAATGAGCAATGACGAGTCCACCTTTGATTCTAACTACAGCGATGAAAATGATGACACCAGTACAAGTTATAACGATGACGGTCAGTAACGATATTTGATGATTACTATCTGTACTAACTTCTAATCAGATAAATCTACTTGTATTACAGAAGCCTCGACAATCTTGATATTTCTGAAATTCAGTATTGCTTTGTTGTTACAGACACAAGACAAACATTTTGCTGCACATGAATATGTACACCAAAAACAACATGGCTGCCATTGTAACCACAGGAGATTGGCTAAATCAAGAGTTATTTAGCAGAAACAAAAAGCTAGATTATCGAATGTTACAAGAATAACGTTGTTTCCTAAATGTTAGTATAGAGCCAAAATACATTGGTTCACAGTAATTATTCAATTTGTATGATTTGCAGGCAAAGAAGATACACAAAAGAGTGTAGAGCAGTCACCATCATCACGTTTAAATGATACAACTAATGATGAACAATCATTACCAGCGTCAACAGGAACAGAAGACAGTCAAACTGCTGCACAAAATACAGTAAGTTCACATTGTGTGTGTGTGTGTGTGCTCTCCATTACGTCATAGTTTTGCTAAGAGATGAATGTGTGGTCAGGCAAACATGACACCAGAAGACAGTCAAACTGCTGCAGAAAATACAGCAAGTTCACATGTCTGTGTGCGTGTGTGTGTGTGTGTGTGTTCTCCATTATGTCAGTTTTGCTAAGAGATCAATGTCTGGTCAGGTAAAGATGTGACACATTAACAGACATGCAGCAGTTATGAATTTCAATATATGAATTCATCAGCCTTGGTTTTAACAGGGAAATGTCAAAATTCTCCTTGTTATTTTAACAGTTAATTCATTTGAATCATCGGAATTCATCACCAATGAAATTATTCATTGTTTAGAATTTTATATCTCAACTTTTATATGTTACAGGACTCACAAGATACACGGGATAGTACAGACGAACCACCAGCTAAAAAATCAAGACCAGATTCTCCCCCACAACTGCAAACAAGTTGATAATCTTTCTCAAATCACAGTATTTATTATGTGTCTCTATCTATGGTTGCTTTGTGGTAACAATACCTTTGACTTTTTGTGTTGGAAAAACAATATCAGTTTATAAGACCGTCTTGCAACGAATCAACAGAGCAATGGTATGAAGACAACAACATGTACCGGAACAGGATTTTTTCATACAAAACAGCTACAGCACGTGATGGACCTATTCTTAAAATTGTTTTAAATTGTGCGGACAAACTCTGGTTTGCTACTGATTTAAGTAACAGATCATCAGCTGTGCAGAAAATTTACTTGGAAAACAAGAGGACCTCATGATGAGAAGGAAGCATGCTTGAAAACAGGGTTTTGACTCATTTGAACAAAGTGGACTGTCATTGACTTGTGAATTTTACAACTGACATGAAAACTTTTCTCCTTTTACATTAGATTTATTCATAAATTTCAACAAGCTGGAGTAGTTTATCAGTGAATCCAGACATTTGGAAGTTGTAGTTGGTGCACATAGTGTAGTATTTTTGCTAAGGGTTGGGAATCCCTGTAATTGAGAGGTGAAATCTAGTTTTTGCATACATTGTACCATAATTTTGGTTGGCAATCCCTGTAATCGAGAGGGAAAAGCTGGTTCCACATGTATTGTATCATCATTTTGGTGGGGAGCCCTGGTAAAGTGATTTGATTGGTTGGGGAACTCGGGTAGATTGTAGCTGTTACATGTAACAGCCCATGACAAAAACTGCAGGGGTGACACTGGTCCTGGGTCCGCGACTAGTGATTTTTTGGGGCAGACCACACAAATTTTACCTTGTCTGGTCCGTCAGACCAGTACCTTACTTTTAATAACCATGTTAAAAAGTCATCTGAATATACAGATTCATAGGTAAGATTTAATGTTTCACATTAGCGAGACCTGGGACCACTAATTCTTTCAGCAGGACCACTGGATTTTTTAAGGCACTGGTCCGGGGACCATCAGTTCACAAAATGATTTGTTCACCCTTGAACTGTGTCCTAAAAGTCATGTTAATTTGTTTTTGATTATGAATGATAGTGAAATGTCAGTCAACTGCTTATGAAATTGTTGTCACATTCTTCCCAAAGTATGTTTATCATCCCCTAAATTAAATAGAAAATGTGTTCTTAACATGTAACATTTTGTGCACTGGATGAAAAATCAGCAAAAATATGGCAACTTGGAAATCTATTTTTCAGCATTCCTTGGGTTGCCAAAGATGAACCGAAATAATAATGTTTATATACAAAATATGAGAAGTCAGCCAGAACAATGATTATGTAATTACTTCTGTGCACTGATTGTTCTTCCTGGTCACCTGTTTTTCCTGAACCAAAATAGGCCAGCACTGTGTTGTAGAAACTATGAATGACCATGCTAGAATAGATATTATTAAAAAAAGAAAAGTGACTCTTTGTGGGTATTTATTTAGGATGATATCTGCATGGAATGTGGTGTCCTGCTTTTAACATTGTGAATGTTAATGTCTAATCACTTGAACATTGTGAATGTTAATGTCTAATCACTTGAACATTGTGCGTGGCAGGAATGGTGTGTAAGTGAAACATAATCTTTTACTCTCAAATGAATATATTTCTATTCCATTGCTGTTGTTTCTTATAAAGATGTCAAGTCCATGATGTGTTTAATCTTATGTATGAATGATCAATTTTCCCCACCCCAACCATCCACAAAGAAATTTCTCTTTTATTGATTTTGTGCCAAATTCTTAGAGAGAATCCCTACAGCCCTCAGGAATCACTACAATCGCATGACCAAAATCATTTTCACTCTCATCATCATCATCATCACTTCATTGATGTCACCATCAGCAACACACAGCTTACATAACCCACCACCAACAACACACAGCTTACACTTTTCTACCACCCCCACACAGCTTACACCCCACTAACAACACACTACACACTCTACCACTCCCACCACCACCAACAAACACAGCTTACACCCTCACCAACAAACACACAGCTTACACTCCTCCACCATGACCATCGACAACACACAGCTTACATTCCCCCATCACCACCACACCATGACCATCCACAACACACGGGTTACATTCCCACCAGCATCACCATCAACAACACAGGTTACACCCTCTCCCCCCCATCACCATCAACCACCACACAGGTTACATCCCCCCCCCCCATCACCATAAACACCACACAGGTTACATTCCCACCACCACCAACAACACAGGTGACATTCCCCCCTGACCAACAACACTAATACACAGTTTACAGCAAACCACAGCAGTAAAAACTGTAGTTGATATCAAAATGCATCATTGTGCATTTCATTGGAAAAAAAACAGACCCAACAAAATATTTTTAGTATTACGTGAAGGTTTATTATGCAAACTGAGTTAAAAAGGATATATAGTGATATATTTGATATATATTTCATAATTCCCTATGATTATACACATTGGCAAGGTAAGGAAAAAAAATTTCATTGAACATCGCTTCCTTCTCTCCCATCAGACCTTTCTTTCCAAAAGGAGTAGTTCCTGGTTTGTAGAGTTTGGTAAGTTTATCTGATTCAATTCACAGAACTGCCATCGTTATTCAAACCAGTCATCGATGATTGGGCCGTGGTAGTGCTGTCATTGAGTTGTACGTCTGTTGTGGTTTGGTGACCACGTGAACAACACGAACATGGTTCGAAGTCACGATGACTGAGGTAACGTTTCAACTTGTAAGTTCCCCATAACAAAGTGTATAACACAAGATTCAGGAAAAAGCAACCGACAACAGAAACCGAAGCCATAACTGGTGATTTTCCAAAATCAAGTATGTGATAAACATAGTTGCCGCCATCGCGATTATTTTGCCCACCAGCAGCCCAAAATATAACAAGTGCTACTGTGTACACCACGGCCAGTAGATACGAGTAAATACAGTGTCCAAATCGCACTGGTATTGCGTTCAGCATGATCTCAATCAATATGAAAAGGGCATTCACACCATGTAGTTGAAAGTTGACAAAACTAGGGAATCTACTAGCACGGTAAAGTAAGGCCCAGTTCACGACTGCAGCCACAAATGTTGTCATACAGGCAAGAGTATAAAGTAGCCACAACAGTTTGAAATACCGTGGTAATTTTCTAGTCTTTTGAGCTGTACTAACTTCGATATCACCTGGGGAAAAAGACGAGATCGAGATACTTAATTAAAGGGGTCATATGGATCAGAGAATTGGGGTATTTATTTTGGATTTTTAATTTATAAAACATGGCTTCCTAGTGAGAAATCAATGTGAAACAACATAGACCAAGTATGTGTTTATAACTTGGTAAATGTGAAATAATTAATAAATGTGTAAAATATTTGTTATCGTACGCACAATAACAAAGATTTTACACATTTGTACGTACAATTATAAACTTTTTATACATTTTTAAGCTTTTTGTAATGTAATGAGTACATGTAATAAATATTCAATGCTCATCCTTATAAGTTATATGGTTAAATAAAGTTCAAGATTTGAAGATTCTAGTCAGGTTTATTTCTTGCCTTCAATACTGTTGTATTGATTACTGCTATCAATTTACATATGATTTTGGGTTACAAGATAACATTTTAGTAACTTCCTCATTTTTGAAATATTGTAAAGAAACCCTACTTCTGCACTTGACATGTGTTTGACAATTTTGAAGATTTTCTCACAAGGGTATAGGGGAAAATATTTGATAACATCACATTTAAAACAGTCTCTTTGTCTTCACAAATACAGCAAAGTTTGGTGGGAATAAGTAAGGAGTGTTTCATTTTGGTAAAAAAACTACTTCAAGCAAAAAAACCCCCAACAACTCAAAGTATGGTCAGAGTACAACTGCCGATATCAGACCATAGACAAATGGAACCTGTTGCAAACAGGGAAAGTAAACAACTGAATTGGATTAATAACACTTGGCTCAGCATGTTGGAAATACAGAGACTTGTATTACACACCATGATTTGATAAGAATAGTTTTATGGCCTCTTTATGTGTACATGAAGTGTCAGGGAAACTGGAAATTTGTTTGTGAATGTGAACTATTATGTAAGGAGGTCATATAGAACTGTTCTTATCAAACCATGGAATGTAATACAAGTCTCTGTACTTCCAACATGCTGTGCCAAGTTTTATTAATCTAATTAATTTCATTACTTTCCCTGTTTGTAACAGGATCTATTCGTCCATGGACTGATGTCAGCAGTTGTATGTACCTGAGAGTCTCCTTGATACCCTCCTTTCCAAGGTGAGAAAATATCGCCATGACGTAATTGCTGCTGTGATGAAGTAAGTGACCAGTAAGATATTGGCAATGATGGACATGTAGAGGAGGAACAGTTCTTTGTGAACACCCAGCATCACTGGTATGTAATAGAGGAACCAACCTAACATGTATAAACCAAATACTGTCCGGTACACCAGGAATATAACAGGTGGAATACATTGCCACTGTAGAGGATAAGCAGATATATATATATATATACATACGCATTTTAACTTTAAATAATTGTACTTTGAATTTTATTAGACTTTAGGACTTGTTTTATTGATCATCTTTTGTTTTTGTTTCTCAACATGTTTTTTTACTGATATGTGAACTCAAGCAATTGGCCATTTTATTTTGGTCACACTTTTGTTTTTAATAAACCATGTATTATTATTAAATATTATTAATATTATTTCAAATTCCAGCAACATGACCTAATATCAAACGTCATAATCATAACACATGATATGTAATATAAATTATATGCGAAATACATGCATGTATATATTCATAATGGTGGCCCAATAAAATGCGAAACTATGCAATGCATGCGAATAACTCAACGTTAGCTTTTGTGTGATTGTAAACACCCATTGGTCAAGGACAATACACAGGTATGTAATTAGACCACCCTCTCTTGATAGATACGAGACGCACACAGTGAAAAGGCAATACATTAAAAACGAGAATAGTTGTAATATTTACCTCAGAAAATGCGAACCTCGCAGCGTCATGATATTCGAAACCAAGTCCAGAACAGGACCCTGGTCTACAACATCTACTCATGGTGCTATATGAGTTGGGAAGGTGAAAGTAATATACGACGTTCACGCCTAAACTAAATTAGATCTTACGAACTGTCATGCACGGTTATAAACGAGAAGTTAACGGAGTTTGATGACACCTCCCTCGTGTGTTGTATCGAATATCGACACCGACTTGACGTATTTTACGGTGTTGTTACTTCACACAGCATCACAGGTTCCAATTTATAAACTTCAGTTATACTTGATGTCCAGGGTAAATACTGTCGGAGTCGTCAGTGAACCTTACGTTGGCTAATATATGATTTCCTTTCACTCGATCACTAGATCACTGTCGGAAGTACGCACTATTGTATTTGCATAATAATACAGATCCACCAGGCAGGTATTCACTTGCGTTTGCAGCAGGGATAAACAACACTCCAGCGCACACACATATACACAAAGAGACTACGGATGCATGTATGCAAAATAAACTATCGTAGCTCCCTTGATTCTCGAAGGCCTCACACGAAGTACTGACAAATATAGGCGGTTGACTTAAGTATATTGGATGACCTATTAACCTAAATACGATAGCAATGATATGGAACATAATCAACATGGATTCGTTTTAATTTCGAACCTTATAAAGTTATATGTATGGCAATTTCCATAAGCCGTTTTTAAATAAGATATCATGTTACATGTAACAAACGGGGAGAACACGGTGATATAATATAAATATCGATTTTGCCGAGGTCGTTTCGTCTTCATAAAACTTTTAAGTGGACTGATATAAAATGGACTTGTTGATGAACGGATGATTTATGCATGGTCTTGCTTGCACACGGTGCACGAAGGAAGGGACGATTTACTCCGTATGTAAGCATGACTAAGGAAAAGACGACTTACTCCGTATGTAAGCTGGGCTATGCATAGAATTGGTGATGGACGGTCTTTGCACAGAGTTGATGTATGAATGGATGGATGGATGGATGGACAGTCTGCATAGAGTTGATGTAAAGTCCAAATGTATACTGGTATTTCTATCAAAAACCCACAAGTACTCCCCTTTCATCTTTGTGTTCTTGTTTTAAATGCCCTGAGCACCAAATTGCAATTAAAACTTTGAAAGAAAACTTGAAGTAATCTAAGCATTTATTATGACTAGACACACTGCTTTTTGACTTTGAAATATTACAGATATTCTCTGTTTACTTTGTTGACCTGACAATGCTCGGTGGAAGGTAGTCAGTTTTTGGAAACCAGGAGAGTTGGGTTTTGTCGAAGCCATCCAGTTTAAATTTTTTTGAGTTTACCATAGTTTTGACTTGGCCTCTTTCTACTATTATTCCAATCCAGTTATAATAAACATGGGAACTCAAATACTGTTAAAAAAGACGAATATATGGTGGCCAGCACATTCAACAATCGACAATGTCTCCATTTTAAACTTTATTCTAGTTTAAAAATAAATGCCGTGACAAAACACATTTTTTGTTCGAAACTTGAAGATGTCCACATGAATGACACTATTTCAGTACAAAAACACTGTATATGATTATGAATCATGGCCATACCGAGTAGCATACTGCCCTCTATAGTTCTGTTCTCACTATACTCGTACTTTGCTCATCTATATTGGAGGATTTTGTGTGGGCCGTACACACGCACACACACACAAATATAACTTGATGTCCATCTTCTAAGGCTAACACAAACAGCACTTACCAACGTATTGTCTACTTTATCTACATGGAAATTTCAAAAATAAAATATTTAAGGACATACTAGTAAATTTTGTGGGTTCATAAACAGGAAACATTTTTATTTTATTTAAAATATCCCCTTTCACTTCAAAAAGAAATGTAATTTTAAAATGAATGATCTAAAACCATGGCAGTAGAATTATTATTCATCCCTGATAAAATGTGTCTTGGTGTCATCCGCAACAACAGCGCCCTCTGGTGGAATGTCACACAAACGCAAATTGGTTAATTGGCACTGGGGGCGCTATTTACTATAGCATACGGTATGGTGACAAATTAATGTACATGTACTTCAGAATAGAATTATTCATATACAGTGTCAAAATTGTCAGATAAAACCTAATCGCATGTTATTACTCCAAAAAAGTACCTTGCCAGACAGAAATTTAATAAAAAATTGATAAAATGTTACATGGAAATTGTAAAACTGACTCCAAGCATTTATGATTCCTCATAATCATGTACACAAACTATTAAAGAACAGAGATGGACATGTCTTAAAAAATAACGATACTAAAATCAAAATAGTACCCATCTTATTACAAAGTTTATGGTGAAATAACTTAACCATTGTGAATCAACTGATTTTTTACTGTGTTGCTAATACGGCAAAATTAAAAAAAAAAAATTTTGTTTCCGATAACATGACTTCAGAAAATAGGTTGGAATTTAATTTAATTTAATTTAATTTAAAATTTTAAAAATTACTTCAACCCCAAGATAAGATACCGGTCACAATACTTCCCTGAGAGTTTGATGAGGTATATAAGAAGTAAATGAAGAAAAATAAAAATAAGTTGACAAACACGTTATGCATACTGTACTGTTATAGTCTAAAAAGACCTGGTTTCTCTCTGGAATACAACTTTTTTTAAAAATGACCACAGATGAGGCAAAGGCATGAAGCTGTACACAGAAAGAGAAGCAAATTGTTACCATTTTACCTTTTAAAAGTCTTGAGAGTCGAGGGCTTAAACTAGGGTCGGTCAGGTTATCGGAAACACACTATTTTTTTTATTTGACCTAATATTCAAGAGTAACCACATTTCTAAGGACGTGGGATTGGAAGGGGGTAGAATTTTTAATATTTCTAAAATAAAATCTGTGAAATTAAGAAGTGGACTAAAATCACACAGAATCTTGTATTTCTTAGCAATGGGTCAACAAGGATAAAGAGAAGCTATCTTTTTTCACAAAACAGGACTCTCCAATTTCTTCAAAATTTGGACTGTGTTTACATATCTAAATAACCCTGACTTCTAGAATCTCTGAGATATTAATCTTAAAAAATAGAGATGTTGACCAGCGTAGAATAAAACAAGTTACATCCGTGGGTGGATTTCTGTCCTGGGTTATACTTTCTTCTTCTTTACACCTTTATTAACATTCCTTCTATGTAGGAGATTTAGGACAAGAAGCCCAGCATTTACAGCATAGGTGGATATACAGACAACACACGCATCTTGAAGTACGAAGTAGAGTATATATGCCAAGTATACAGAACCTAAGTTGGATAATACTGACGTCAGAACCAGTACTAGCGACGATGTTGGGTGGACGAATTGACCTGCAATAGAATTAATGATATCATATAGAGCTATTTCAAAATGTTTTGCTGCTGGTGACGTGCTCTAGGTTAGGTCACACCCACTTCCGTTCTGCAGTTGTAATCATTCACGTTCATGAGAGAGCGTGCAGCGGCATACGATCTAGCAAACGTACGAAAGTTCCTGTCTTCAAAAAATGCATACCTTATAATATATAGAAATATGTTTGTTGCATTTGGTGTCTAAGATGAAATAATCTTGAGCAATATTGTGACGACGGTCAGATCGTCAACTAAAGTATTCTAAAAGTACTTTCACTACTGGCGCTGAATGGCGTGCTACGGCAAGTGCTATCGTGAACGGGATTGATTAATAAGGGTTGTCGGTGACCAAGTGGTTAAACCACTTGCCTCTTACCACTGCAGTCAGCTTTTGAACCCATTTAGGGTTTGATTAAATTTACCACACTGTAAGTAAGAAGAGTGATGTTCATTTTGACTCTACTGAACAACGCAGGTTTTCCCCGGGTACTCCAGTTTCCTCCTGCATTAACACTGAACCCATGAGGGATGGCCCTCACTGGACTTCTTGAGAAGACAAGTGTTAATATACTTAAAGAAGTACGCAGTATAAACAAAGATTGATATTATTATTACAACTGCAAAATGGAAGTGACTGCAACCTACATGTATCTACAGAGCGTGCATCGCCTGTAGCAGAACATTTTGAAATAGTGCTATTAGCATTGCTAGGATTGGTACACACACGGAGTTGTACACAATGATAAAATTGGACAGTGAAGTGTAAAATAACACATACATGTAAGCTTATGTATCCTTATATTGTAGTTTCTGTTTTGTTTCATGATGTATACCAGAGACTTGGTTGACATTATAGCCCAGAGACTTGGCTACCTGATTTGACATACTGGCTTGACAGTATAGCCCAGAGACTTGGCTATCTGACTTGACATACCGGTTTGACAGTATAGCCCAGAGACTTGGCTATCTGACTTGACATACTGGCTTGACAGTATAGCCCACAGACTTGGCTATCTGACTTGACATACTGGCTTGACAGTATAGCCCACAGACTTGGCTATCTGACTTGACATACTGGCTTGACAGTATAGCCCACAGACTTGGCTATCTGATGACATACTGGTTTGACAGTATAGCCCACAGACTTGGCTATATGACTTGACATACTGACTTGACAGTATAGCCCAGAGACCTGGCTATCTGACTTGACATACTGGTTTGACAGTAGAGCCCACAGACTTGGCCAGCTAACTTGACATACTGGCTTGCCATTCTGGTGAATGAACTTTTCAAGCCAGTCTCTGGGTTACACTAAGTGACAACCTCATTGATGTAATTAATCAAGTGTTAATGGAGTACGATAACTACTATGTAGGTCAACAGGGCCAAAGATGACAAGGTGAACAAACTCTATCTAGCATACAGACTCTCCTTGGAAATTTAATGTCTTGTTTGTTTTTTTTGGAATTTAAGAGAAATGTTGTGTTAAAGCTGTAAACCATTCCATTAGTCATACATATATATTTATATATAGATGGCTATGGTAGTCAGGGTTCGACATCACACAGGCATGATTTGTAGCTTGCCAAAGTTCACTGTCTGTACACAAGGAGGACACATTCAGTTTTTACCTGCTATAGACTTAGTGTACATAGGTTTTCCAAGATTTCCTCCTGAACTCTGAAGACTCACTTGGGAATATTATCAAGTTAGAGTAACAAACAGAACCATCAACGAAATAATTTATTGAAGGGAAGCAAAAGTGAGGCTGATTTCATCCCAGAGACTTAGTTGATGTAAAGTCAAACAAGGAGGCCTTTTTTTCAACCTCCATTGCTTGCATACCCAGAATTCCCTACCCTAGTGTACAGAAGGTCTGTCCATGACTGATTTACATTGTCTTATTTCTCTTACATCCAACGAAATCAGCAGTTTTAAACGACACTTTTTGTGACACTGGACATCAGCTAAAGCAGTCTGTATGAAATCAGCCTCGCCCTTGTTCCCCCTTTAACATCATGTTACAAGATGGAAAGTTTGAGAGGTTTAAGGTTAAAGCCTTGACTTACCTAATATAAACTGTAGTAAGTAGAAGATTAATCCAAATATACTGTTTGGAATGTTGAGGGCGCTGTCTTTGCCAAGTAAAGGTTCCACTAGACCAAATCCTCTACCATACCTAGGTGTATGCATAAATTTAAATAATTAAAATTTGCAACACTTGCTGTTAGATATAATGACTTATTCATAGTATGGTAAACCCTGAATGGAACTGAATCATCTTGGTTAATGTACACTGCAATAAGACTTAGCTCTGGATATATACACTGTGGGGTTTCAACTCGTCTTCTCCTCTAAGATGATTCGAAACAACACAGTGTATACTGGTATATCCAAAGCTACAATAAAACTAAGAAATCTAGAAAAATCCACAAAATAATTCAAAAGATTGCCTCTGAGCGTATTAAAAGTGTACATTGAAATGAAACAATGCAGGTTTTCCCTGGGTACTCCGGTTTCCTCCCCCACTAACACTGAACCAAAGGAGCCTGTAAATGGGACTATTGTTCCTGTTGGTTATCCGGGAAATAAAAAAAATAAAATAAAATAAAATAAATAAAATAACCTAACCTAACAAAAGACATGAAATAGTCTATGAAAATAAAATAAAAAAGTAACAAATAAAGACCCGTCTATTTCTACTAATTTTTTGTGTTTATTTTATTTTTAATAATTAATTTAAAACAAATTGTTTTACTCAATTCTTCATAAACCATAGATCTCGGAGGGGACACTCTTGCCCTCCAAGATCTATGCATAAACCATGGAAGTTACCAAGTATAAACTTACTTGGATGTGAACACTTTGGAACAGCTGATTGTAACACTGATATCACACATTGCTGTGTAGTCGCTGTCAGCACCTTTGGAGGTCTCCACGTACAAAGCATAGCTGGAAAGCAGCAGTCCTGCCACACACAGCAGAGAACGTGCGACGTTTTGCCATGCTGGTATTTGCTTGATATGTTTTACCATTTTTCTACGGATGGTTGTTACATATGTCTTATATAAATCAACAGAGTGTAACGTTAGCAGTACGGTCAGCCTGGCAGCCCTTCTCCTGAGGACTCGATAAGTGTTGTTTGGTACGTTTCAATAATCAACCTATTCGAGTAGGGGTCTTTGGACCAACTAACAGCAGGTTACAGTAAAAGTCAACAGTCCCGGACCTTGTGTGATAAATATTCAACGAAAATAAATTTTAACTCTGACAACATTATAATGTTGCACCATTTACCTGAGTCCTTGTGTGATAAACCATGCCGTTTTAGCGGCGAATGCACAACGCCAGCGACTAGGCTCTACTCTGTAAATATATGGCGATCACTGCAGTGTTGGCAATACACAGCGCCACCAACGATACGCGAACTTTCACCTTGACGTGAAAACGTATAAATATGATGGCATGGAAATTGGAATGGTTCAATGGCATCTATTTCACAGTTCATATGTGATCATCTATCGTGATACACTTCGAGCAAAACGAAAGAAGAAATAATTGTTTTGTTTGTGGTAAGTATACACTATTGAAAGCTTTGTGGGTTTTGTTTAGACAAGTCGTGAATGTTGTTCAATGAATGCTACAAATGATGCTATTTTTACAGGACATTGGGACGGGACTCTTCTGATATTGTGCCACTGCACTGTGACGAACACACACACACATACATACATAAATAGAGAGAGAGAGAGAGAGAGAGAGAGAGAGAGAGAGAGAGAGAGAGAGAGAGAGAGAGAGAGAGACGTAAACAGACACTGGAGACAGACAGACAGACAGACAGACAGACAGACAGACAGAGATTACAACCTTACTCGTCGCCACATAAACTTTTTCTGTCTACAAGCAGGACTCGACTACATCAAACGATAATATTGACAAATGACATGTTTTATTGTTACCATGCAAGCAGCTGAGCTTTGCAATTTGTAATATGATCACGGATGTACATCTCATTGGCACTTTTACGTTACTATACTATCATCAGACGATACAGGATTGGCATTTTAAAAAAATCACTGACATTTTATACATGTACAGTCGTCGTAAAGAAATAAAATCACACAGTACTCTCCGTCACCTCTAAGAAAGTCATATTATGCTATAATAACACGTTACCTAATTAGGCTATATCGATATATACAACGCATCGGAATGACTTTCCCCATGAATACCTCAGTGCAAAGTGGTACTCACCATTCGCCATTACTGGGTGAAGGGGTGTATCAATACAAAATGAAATCCAATAAACTAAATGATAAATCAAAGTCAATCGTGATACCTGTCAAGTCAGCCCACCACGTCTTCAGTGTTTCGAATTCGTGCTTGGCATATGACAGGACCCGAGAAGAGACGATGGATCGTGATATATTGCGTTCCTTCAACGCAAAAGTGCTGCACTATCAGTATTTTTAAAAAAAATTAAAAGCCCCTGTTTTTTCATATTTCATAAAACTATACTATATAGCTATGTACTCGTAACTCACGATAAATCAAACCAAATGTGGCACTGTAGAACCCGACAGGCTTGAATACAGGACAACTTAGCTCTGGATCATGCCTTCCAATCTCCATCCACAGCGGAGTAATGGGGTTATCGGAGTGCATACATCGAGAGCTAATGATGTCAAGTTTAGAGACTATCTGTGGCTTTGAATCTTCCACAAAGTCACAGTTAGCCTTTAGACTACATGTCATGACGATTCTGCATTGTACGTCCTTAACCTAGCCTAGCCTAACCTAACCCAACCCAACCCAACCCAACCCAACCCAACCCAACCCAACCCAACCCAACCTAACCTAACCTAACCTAACCTAACCTAACCTAACCTAACCTAACCTAACCTAACCTATCTTAACCCAACCCAACCTAACCTAACCTAACTAACCTAACCTAACCTAACCTAACCTAACCTAACATAGCCTAACATAACCTAGCCTAACCTAACCTAACATAACATAACCTAACATAAACTAACATAACATAACCTAGCCTAACCTAACATAACAT